>NC_142953.1:18504100-18529100 GCF_046866305.1 Octopus bimaculoides | reverse complement strand
AGCTGTTAGATAAGATATTGTTTTTTTTTTGTAATCAATAAATAATAACTGGTTTCTCAATTATCAATTTCATCTCCATTTTCTTATTTTCCCTTCTAGATAAACTTCAGTTTATTCCTTTCCTTACCAATCATTTATGAGCATTGACACTAATACTTATAATAATTGTTGTTTATCAATTTTATCCCCACTTTCTTATTTTCCCTTATATATATATATATATATATATATATATATATATATATATATATATATATATATATATATATATATATAATATACATATAGAGATAAATAGATAGATAGATAGATAGATAGATAGATAGATAGATAGATACATACATACATACATAGACAGAAAGACAGACAGACAGACAGATAAGTAGATAAATAGATATACAGATAGATATATAGGTAGATAGATAGATAAATTGATAGAGAGAGAGGGGTGGGGTAAAACTGCAGCAAAACCTAATGAAAATAAGATGCAGTTCAATGGTGAAAAGATCCAAGCAACTCACTGACAGCCCACAAGCAGACTACAATTAAAATACACAGGACCAGTGGGTAGGGCACTTCCAGGGCGAGAGTCAGTGCATGACCTGGGAGGAATCCATATGAGTAGTGGTGCAACATTCCTTATGCATATTACCAAGGTGACAACACTGTGCAATTGAATAAATGAATGGATTCTGAGATCCTTCAGAACCAGGAAGAAGGAGACCATGCCACTTCTATGGAGAACTTTTGTTCTCACTCATCTGGATTACTGCTCCTAGATGCAATCACTGCGGAGTGTCTAACTGGAGGTGGAACTTGAGGCCACTATACAGAGAAGATTCACTTGGTGTAACAGGAGAGCTACTTGCAGAGGCTGAAGAAACTGAAATTCTACTCCCCAAACCAGTGTTTCTCAACCAGGGTTCCCTGAAACCCCAGGGTTCTGCAAAAGGTTCCTAGAGGTTCCATGAGAAAGAGTGAGTTAAGCTAATGCTAATTTCATGATGGTAATATTACTATACATGCACAACATATTATTGGTTATTGTAATATTGTAATATAGACATCATCCTATCTAACCTATTATGTTATCAAAATAATATATAATTAATAATTTATGTATGTGATATATATATATATAAATATATAATCATAAATATACAGGGATTAGCAATTGAGTTGCTTCTCCAACATACTGAAAATTTAGAAATAGCAGTCAAAGAACTACTGATTCCAAACTACAAATTTTTCTCTAAAGCGGATGGCGATATTTATGGCACACATAGAACAAAAAACCGGAGGGAAAAGCGTAAACAAACCAAGCCTTTAGTTAATTGGATACGAATCGTTTCATGGTTAAGTGAATGGAAATTTCACTATTCCAATCTTCAGCCCAAATATTCTGATAAATTTGAAAGTGTCTCTAAAAAAATTCACGGTAATCTTTGGCCATGCGACACCAAAAATCAACGATAAGAAAGGCACTTACGAATTCATCGGCTAGTGAGTTCAGGCACCTCACCTCAAAGAAATCTATTCCATGTGCGTCACAAATAGTCCCGTATGAAAAGAAGTCCCGTGTGGAGGGATTTACGGTTTAACCATCTAACTTAGAGATATCAAATATAAAATATACAAGAATAAGGGCAGAGAATCGTCAATTAATAATAGAATTAATAATTAACAATTTTGCCAAGTAGTTCAGTATGAAAAAAACCTTTATCGGTAAAACTATTTATCATCATAAATATACAGGGATTAGCAATTGAGTTGCTTCTCCAACATACTGAAAATTTAGAAATAGCAGTCAAAGAACTACTGATTCCAAACTACAATTTTTTCTCTAAAGCGGATGGCGATATTTATGGCACACATAGAACAAAAAACCGGAGGGAAAAGCGTAAACAAACCAAGCCTTTAGTTAATTGGATACGAATCGTTTCATGGTTAAGTGAATGGAAATTTCACTATTCCAATCTTCAGCCCAAATATTCTGATAAATTTGAAAGTGTCTCTATCGTTGATTTTTGGTGTCGCATGGCCAAAGATTACCGTGAATTTTTTTAGAGACACTTTCAAATTTATCAGAATATTTGGGCTGAAGATTGGAATAGTGAAATTTCCATTCACTTAACCATGAAACGATTCGTATCCAATTAACTAAAGGCTTGGATTGTTTACGCTTTTCCCTCCGGTTTTTTGTTCTATGTGTGCCATAAATATCGCCATCCGCTTTAGAGAAAAATTTGTAGTTTGGAATCAGTAGTTCTTTGACTACTATTTCTAAATTTTCAGTATGTTGGAGAAGCAACTCAATTGCTAATCCCTGTATATTTATGATGATAAATAGTTTTACCGATAAAGGTTTTTTTCATACTGAACTACTTGGCAAAATTGTTAATTATTAATTCTATTATTAATTGACGATTCTCTGCCCTTATTCTTGTATATAATATATATATATATATATATATATATATATATATATATATATATATATATATATATATATATATATATATATATATATATATACACACATGCACACACGCACACACACCTCTCACATACACAATACTCACTCACATACATAACACACACGCACGCACGAAAACATACACAATATACACATACACGCACGCACAAAAAATATACACACACGCGCACACGGAAACACACATACAGACACACATAAACACACACACACCCGTACCTAACACTCACAATCCCACACACACACGCACATCCACACACATACACACACACGCATACACCCACATACACACACACACTTCTCACCAACACTACACACTCACACAGACACGCATACAATCACACACACATGGGCATAAACAACACACGCATATACAATAGCAAACGCACGCACACACACGTACACAGAAACGCACATACACACAACATACACATACACACAAACACATACGCACGCACAGAAAACATACACATACACACACGCGCACATACAAAATATACACACACACGTACACGTACCCAACACCTACAACCCCACACAAACACGAACACACACACACTCAAATAACCACCTGTTGACCTTCTACCTACACTGTCTATAGCGTCCACTAACCAGTCCTGCTACTAATTTCTTCCACTACGTCATACACACACACACACACACACACACACACACAAACACACTAACAGATAAACCACCAAACCATGCACACACACACACACACACACACACACATACATACGCACACACACATTCTGTTATCACACACACACTCGCAGACTTCCGCACACGCACAGATATTCATCTCCCTTTTTCACTCTCCTGTCTTAGAAAGAACTTTTCCCCCACCACCTCCTCTTCCGGTCTTTTCATAATGTAACCTCGTGGGCATTGGTACCATTTTCCTCTTTCTTCGTTCTTCCATTCTCCGAACTTTCCATCTTTCCGACGAAGGGCTACGCCCGAAACGTCATACACTCTCTCTTTCCTTTCCTGAGCGTCCAATAATACTATCCACATCACGTCCTCACTTTGTTGTTTTTTTGTTATTGTTTTTTTTAACTATATATATATATATATATATATATATATATATATATATATATATATATATATATATATATATATATATATATATATATATATATATATATATATATATATATATATATGATATTTACTACATGAACTATGATGAAAACAATAATGGAAAGATATGGTATACCATTTTTCTTTGTGCAGGGGTAATTTATTTTCTGGCTTATGCAAGGGTAAAAAGGTTGAGAAACACTGCCCTAAACAGAAGGTCTGAAAGGTATGCAATGATATACAAATGGGAGGTTCTGGATGGTCTAGCTTCCAACTTTAAAATTGAAAGCTATGCCAATCATCCAGCTGGATAAAACTGCATAATAGCAAAGCTCCGGACTTCTCCATTCAGAATAATGATCCAATACTGTAACAACTTGGGTTTCAAGGATCCACAAATATTCCCCATTCTGCCAAACAGTCTCACAAATTTGCGAGGAATAGATGTGGAGGTCTTGAAAGAGTGCCTGGATAAATTTTCATCTGAGACCACAGTCAATCCCAAATCAAGGCAGGAGACACAGGGAAGAGCAGTTCTGTCCAACTCACAACTTCATCAGAAACAATACAGAAAAGAAACTCAATCACATTGAAAGGTGGTGCTCCAGCAAGGTCCCGGCCTCTGTCTAAAACTAGTAAATAAGAATTAGATAGACACACACGCACACACACACACACACACACACACACACACACACACACATATATATGAATGTAAGTTGGTATATATATTTTTTTATGGATGTATGTGTATATGTGTGTGTGTGTGTGTGTGTGTGCGTGCGTACGTGTCTATCTAATTCTTATTTACTAGTTTTAGACAGAGGCTGGGACCTTGCTGGAGCACCACCTTTCAATGTGATTGAGTTTCTTTTCTGATGAAGTTGTGAGTTGGACAGAACTGTTCTTCCCTGTGTCTCCTGCCTTGATTAACGACTTTATATCATTGTTTGGAAAAAATAAGTATTCTTGTATTTTTTTTATTATTCAATTGATTTTTAATGATAGTTTTAATCGATACCTTATTTAACACTAAATTATTTAGAATTAAGAGTACCATTTTAGCCTAAAATAAGACTTCGATTTGATTAGGGTTGAAATATTTTCGATTAATACTGTTTTATGCGATAAATGCCTAGTCTTTTTATGTTAATTTCTTTGGTTATACAATATTGTTAAGGTTTTTTTATTATGATTTAAATAATATAAAGTTTAATTATTCATTCATAATAATGTTTTAATTCATATTATTTCTATTTACGAAATATTTTCACCAGACTTCTTATAAATAAACGTTTTTAGTCTAAAATATTCTAGCTTAAACTATTGCATCGTTTAAATATGTGCTAATTCTATCTTTATTATTTCAACCTTAAACTTCGTTCAAATTGTATTTTAAACGAAACAATTTGTTTAAGTTGGTTTTTACATATAATATACCTGTTAGCTTATTTTATAATGGACGTAGGGTTGATTATGGAATGTTTAATATTTTGATATTTTTAGTAATATTTTTCTATCTTTATATAATAAGTATTTTATATACATTCATTTGTTATTTATTGTTGGTTAATATATACATTCATTTATTATTATTATTGTTGTATTTTGACCTGAAGATTAGATATATTTTTGAATAGAATTGATTTTCGATAGTTTTAATCGATTAAAATTTTCTTTCTATTTGAAAATTGGTTATGAAACACGTGTAGTCATTTTATTATTTTATCTTATGATATTTACTTTGTATTATATTATACTTATTTATTGTGCTTTTCATTATTAATTTTTTTATATGTGACAGTGGATTTTCATCGATGAGTTCATGAACCTTGGTTCTTTTCCCTAAAACTATATATTCATATATATTTTATACTGTGAAACTTAATTTAATTTTAATTTTTAATAAATTGATTTTAATTGAATTTTTACCTGTAATTTTGGATTTTATTCCTATTATTATTATTATTATTATTATTATTATTATTATTATTATTATTATTATTATTATTATTATTATATATACATATATATATATATATATATATATATATATATATATATATATATATATATATATATATATATATATATACTTCGAAGAGAATGCGTGGCATTGAATCATATAATAATACAAATAATATATATATATTTGCATATATACATACGCATATGTACATACTTACATCTATATGTAGATATATATGAATATGTGGGCACAGGACGTCATGAAACATGCACAATAAAAAAAATACGAAGTACGAGTACATGGAATATGAACTATTTTTCGAATTTTTCGAACAACGAAAGACACAAAAGGAAAACAAGACAAACAACATACAGAACGATCCTTCATCAGTTTTTGGCTGTTCTTCTACTCTCGTATTTCGAGCATTTAGCAACAAGATACGTTTACCAATTTTGACCATCTCTAACACCTCGGTAAACTTCCTAGACATCTCCCTCACCATTGACCTCCCCTCCCACCCTCTCACTATATCCGCCCACCCTCTCACCATCTCCGCCCATCCTCTCACCATATCCGCCCTTTTCAAACTCACGGATTCCCACCTCTATTTCAACTTTTCCTTCTCCTACCCCTCATACACTAAACAGGCCATCCCCTACTCCCAGTTCCTCCACCTCCGATGCTTGTGCAGCCAGGACCAGGATTTCGAGACCCAGTCCCAGTACCTTGCCTGCCTGTTCATGCATCGAGGATACCCATCCACCCTTGTCCAAACCGCCCTTGCCTGCACTCATCTAATCGATCGCACCACCACCCTCGCTCCTTCCCCACACTAATCCCCTAACCAAACCCCTTTCCCCTCCTTTTCTACCCCTCCACCCTACCCCTTCGTCGGAGAATCCTATGGGCCTTCCGTCATCTCCAGCTAGATCCCACCACCCACCCCATTTTCACCAACCCGGCCTTGCCTTCCTTTAAATATGCCCGTAACCTACGCCATCTACTGGTCCGTAGCACCTTTCCCTCTTCCCACACAGCTCTACTCAGATCCTCTCCTTGCTCTAGATCCCACTGCCACACCTGCCCTTTCATCACCAACACCACCTCCCTCACTAGATTCAGCCAGTACACCCTTCACATTAGAAACTCCTTCTCCTGCACCTCTTCAAGCCTTATCTATTGCATTAGATGTAATCTCTGCAATAAACTATACATTGGTCAGATGGGCTGCCGGCTGGACGACCAGTTCACCAAACATCTACAAGATATTTGGCTACACATGAACACCCTCGTCGCCCGTCATTTCCCCTTGACCAACCACTCCACCTCTAATACCTCCGTTTTTGGCCTTGCCCTACACCACGGATCCACACACTCCTCTCCTGTGCCTAAGAGTAAAAGAGTAAGAGTTAGTACATTTTTTTTCTGTCTAACCTCTTTCTTTCTCTCTCTCTCTCTCTCTCTCTCTCTCTCGCTCTCTCTTTCTCTCCCTTTCCGTTGATTGTTTTCAACCATCACCATCACCAGTACCACCACCCTCACCACCACAACTGAAATACACACACCGTTCAGACTTCTCACGCCACCACCATCAATACCTTTGACTCCACCATCATCATCACTGTCTTTCGCACCCCTTACTATCACCGTTGTCCCTGACTACTTCAGCTACCTCTACCACCCACCACCACCGTCGTCTCCGCCTCTATCACAACTACCACTCATACTATTACTATCACCCCATTACCATCACAACTGTCAGTTTTCTACCGTCTCTATGCCTACTATTACTCTCACCCTAACATGAGCCATAGTAGGAGTGTCAATGAATACTGAGAGAGGGGGTCGAAGTGTGACACACTGACACACAGAAATTAGTGTTCGCATTGATTATTTTATATATATATATGTATATATATATATATATATATATATATATATATATATATATATATATATATATATATATATATATATATATATATATATATATATATATATATATATACTTACATATAAGAGACTAAAGTGTACATACGCCGCTATATTTTTATATAGAAAAAATACAAAAATGGGACAAGAACGCAAAACATCCAGATAGACGATACAAAGAAAACAAGGACGGGTCATTCGGAGTTTTCTTTCCTCATTCGAGTTCCAGATTATCTTTGCAATTTCGGCTGGTTATTCTTGATATTGCTCCAATCTGGCCAGCCCCAAGGAAAAACTAAGCTAAGAGCACTAGATTCCTTGGAAGAAAGCAGCGAATGCATACGAAAACAAGGACGGAAAGAAAACGGAGAGAAAACGGAGAGATGGTACACAAATACAAATAACAGGACATTAACAACGGGTTTCTTTCGACTAAGGACGAATTAAATTTGTCCTTAGTTGTTAATGTCCTGTTATTTGTATTTGTGTAACATTCTCCGTTTTTTTTTTTTTTTAGTCCTTGTTTTCGTATGCATTCGCTGCTATCTTCCAAGGAATCTAATGCTCTTAGCTTAGTTTTTCCTTGGGGCTGGCCAGATTGGAGCAATCTTGAGTATAACCAGTCGAAATTGCAAAGATAATCTGGATCTTGACTGAGGAAGGAAAACTCCGAATGACCCGTCCTTGTTTTTTTCTTGTTCCTCTTTTGTATCATCTGTCTGAATGTTTTGTTGTCCCTTTTTGTATCATCTAATCACTACTATTATAACCACAACAGGTCACTTTTAAGTCACTTGACCATTTAAGAGGATTCCACCAACATCCTGCCACTGTCATACCACTCCTGTATTCTTCTTCCTCTTCCTCCTCTTCTTCTTCTTCTTCTTCTTCTTCTTCTTCTTCTTCTTCTCCTCCTCCTCCTCCTCCTCCTCTTCTTTCTTCTTCTTCTTCGGCTGCTGCTGCTTAAACTATCAAAAAACCAAGAGCTTACATCCCTCATATCAAATATTAGTAGATCTGCTACTACCTATTACCAAGCTTTCACAGGGGTAAAAGAGATGTCTTTCTGGATGTTTTGCGTTCTTGTCCCATTTTTTATAATCCCTTTATAAAATCCCTTTATAAAACAATAAATAAAAACACCCAACTAGTATCCTTCGATGTAGTCAACCTCTATTCTAATATCCCCCACAGCCTAGGAATAGAGGCAATTCATTTCTGGCTAGAGAATTACTCCAATGAACTCCCACATCACATCAAAAAAGAATTCGTAATAGAAGGGCTAAAATTCAGTCATCTTGGAGAATGACTTATTTGTCTTCAAAGACAACTCTATCGACAAAAAGTGAGGACTGCGATGGGTACGAGAATGGCCCCCTCCTTTGCTAACCTAGTCATGAGATATCTAGAAATCAGTCTTTATCGTAAGATACAAGAAAATAAGGCATCTCATTCTTCCTCTACATAGAAAATAACTGGTAGAGGTATCTGGATGGTTACTTCATTCTTTGGAATGAAAGTAAAGAGAGACTTAAAGAATTTCAAGAACTTATAAATGGATTTAACATAAACATTCAATTTACGATGGAATATAGACATCAACAACTTCCATTCCTCTACATCCTCATTAAGAAATTCAACAACAAAATAGAAACAGATATATACTATAAGCCCACGGACTCCAAGCAATATCTACCGTTCAACTAGAATGTATATCCCCTTCAACCTAGCAAAAAGGATTTGTACTATAGTTTCTAATACAAACACCATGGACATACGACAACATGAATTAAAGGATACACTCATTACCAGGAACAACCCACCATCACTAATTGATATAGGCTTTCAACGTGCCCTTCAACTCAACATCAACGAACTCAGACATCCCAAACTAAAGAAGGATTTACAACCAAAAAAACCCTACCATACATTTCCACACACAACCCTCCTAATAATGAAGCCTTCGACACCATCCCCCTGAAATTCCCCTACTAAAAAGGGACAACAGAATGAGTTTAATCCTCCAAACGCACACCATCATAAAGAGCAAAAGACAACCCAAATCTATAAAAAGTCTCCTAACACAAGCCCAAGTACATTCGGCAACAACAACACTGAAGCCGTCAGTAAAAAAAAAATGCGGAAGGCCTAACTGTGGTATATGAGTGAACCTAACTGAGGGATCGGAGTTCTCTTTTAAACAGGGTCAACGTCTTACAGTGAAAAACAACTTCACATGTGCTTCGGAAAAACTAATATATGTATTAATTTGGTTCGGGTGTCGAGAGCAATACATAGGCCAAACCAAAAACAGTTTACGCCAACGGACGACTCTACATAGATCCCAGATTAAAATTCGGGAATACAGAAAAATAGCATTCAGGAAACACATCGACATTTGCGCCACTAACGAACAACCCAACTTCAGAATTTTTCCCCTCTATAAATTCAGGGACGATGTAACCTATAATCAGTGCATTAGCAAAGAGTCATATTTTACCACAAAATGTAAGCCCCTTTTGAATGCGTCCGTCGCAAATGACACTACTACAAGGGCCTAAGCATAAAACCCATGTAAATATTAAAAACGATATATTCAGAACAGTCACTAGTCATGAATTTATTCAGAACAATTCCAATCACTACTATTATAACCACAACAGGTCACTTTTAAGTCACTTGACCATTTAAGAGGATTCCACCAACATCCTGCCACTGTCATACCACTCCTATATTTTTCTTATTCTTTCTCTTCTTCTTCTTCTTCTTCTTCTTCTTCTTCTTCGTCTTCTTCTTCCTCTTCTTCTTTCTCCTTATTCTTTTCTCCTTCTTTCTCTTTTTCTACTTATTCTTTCTTCTTCTTCTTTCTCTTTCTTCTTCTTCTTCTTCTTTTTCTTCTTCTTCTTCTCCCTCTCTTTATTCTTCTTCTTCTTCTCCTTTTTCTTCTTCTTTTTCTCCTCCTCCTCCTTCTTCTTTTTTTCTTCTCCTTCTCTTTTTCCTCCTCCTTCTCTTTCTCCTCCTCCTCCTCCTCCTTCTTCTTCGGCTACTGCTGCTTAAACAATCAAAACTAAGAACTCACATCCCTCATATCAAATATTCTTTTAGATCTGCTACTACCTACTACCAAGCCTTCACAAGAGTAAACGAGAGAGAGAGAGAGAGAGAGAGAGAGAGAGAGAGAGAGAAAGAGAGAGAGAAAGAGAAAGAGAGAGACAGACAGACAGACAGACAGACAGACAGAAAAAAGGGAAAATGTCCCTTGCATTTGAAAACTATGGAAATATTTTTAAAAAACATTTCATTTAATTTTTCCACAATTTAATTGCTTTTCATGTTTCACTCTAAATTGAAAAAGGCACAAAGACTGAAACCGGTACTAAAATGTTCTTCTTGATAAAATCATTTTAGCATTTTCTACCTTGTCTTATTATATATATATATAATTTTTTGTCTCTCTCTCTCTCTCTCTCTCCCACTCTCTCTCTCTCTCTCTGTATATATATATATATATATATATATATATATATATAAGTTAAAAAAAACACAAAAAACAATAACAAAAAAACAACAAAGTGCGGACGTGATACGGATAGTGTTATTGGACGCTCGGGAAAGGAAAGAGAGAGTGTATGACGTTTCGGGTGGAGCCCTTCGTCGGAAAGATGGAAAGTTCGGAGAATGGAAAAACGGAGGAAGAGGAAAATGGTACCGATGCCCACGAGGTTACATTGTGAAAAGACCGAAAGAGGAGGTGGTGGGGGAAAAGTTCTTTCTAAGACAGGAGAGTGAAAAAGGGAGATGAATATCTGTGCGTGCACGAGAGTCTGCGAGTGTGTGTGTGATAACAGAACGTGTGTGTGCGTATGTATGTGTCTGTGTGTGTGTGTGTGCATGGTTTGGTGGTTTATCTGTTAGTGTGTATGTATGTTTGTGTGTGTGTGTGACGTAGTGGAAGGAATTAGTAGCAGGAATAGTTAGTGGATGCTTATGGACAATGGTAAGTGGGAGGTCGGCAGGCGGTTTTTGAGTATGTGTGTGTTTGTGTGGGGTTGTAGGTGTTGGGTACGTGTACGTGTGTGTGTGTATTTTGTATGTGCGCGTGTGTGTATGTGTATGTATTTGTGCGTGCGTGTGTGTTTGTGTTTATGTGTATGTTGTGTATATGTGCGTTGCTGTGTACGTGTGTGTGCGTGCGTTTGCTATTGTATGTGCGTGTGTTGTTTATGCCCATGTGTGTGTGATTGTATGCGTGTCTGTGTGAGTGTGTAGTGTTGGTGAGAAGTGTGTGTGCACGTGTGTGTGTATGTGTGTGGATATGCGTGTGTGTGGGATTGTGAGTGTTAGGTACGGGTGTGTGTGTGTGTATGCGCGTGTGTGTTTATATGTGTCTGTATGTGTGTGTCCGTGCGCGTGTGTGTATATTTTTTGTGCGTGCGTGTATGTGTATATTGTGTATGTTTTCGTGCGTGCGTGTGTGTTGTGTATGTGAGTGAGTATTGTGTATGTGAGAGGTGTGTGTGCGTGTGTGCATGTGTGTATATGTGTATATGTGTTGTGTATGCGTGTGTGTGTGTGTGTGTGTGTGTGAGGTGTGTGTGCGTGTGTGTATGTGTGTGCATGTGTATGCGGCTGTGTATGTAGGCGTGCGCGTATATATGGGTGTGTGTGTGTGTGTGTGTGTCTGTGTCTGTGTGTGTATAGGGCTGTGTATATATACTCTTTTACTTTTTTACTTGTTTCAGTCATTTGACTGCACCACCTTTAGTCGAGCAAATCGACCCCTAGTCGAGCAAATCGACCCCAAGACTTATTCTTTGGATGCCTAGTACTTATTCTATCGGTCTCTTTTGCCGAACCGCTAAGTTACGGGGACATAAACACACCACCATCGGTTGTCAAGCGACGTTAGGGAGACAAACACAGACACACAAACATATATATATATACATATATACGACGGGCTTCTTTCAGTTTCCGTCTACCAAATCCACTCACAAGGCTTTGGTCGGTCCGAGGCTATAGTGAAAGACACTTGTCCAAGGTGCCACGCAGTGGGAATGAACCCGGAACCATGTGGTTGGTAAGCGAGCTACTTACCACACAGCCACTCCTGCGCCTATATATATATATATATATATATATATATATATATATATATATATATATATATGTCTATCTGTTTCCTATGCACTTTCAAACAGCTTGACCAAGTCAAATCAAATTTTACAAGGTAACAGTATTAGACCCTGCGAGTGTCAACATGTAATTTTTATTTTCATTTGGATTAAAACGATATAATATTTTATCTAAAATGATCTTTATTTATAGTCAATTATAGTAAAGGACATTTTATACCACAGCAACGACGAGGAAAATGTCACATTTTGTCCATGAGTATGTATGTGTCTGTGAGTGTGTGTTTGCACATTTATGTACATTAGGCCTCAGAGAATTTAAACACACACACAAACACACACACACACACACACATCTACACATACATATACATATGTGTGTATGACTGTGAATGTGTCTGTAGGTGCGTGTTTGCACGTTTGTTACATACATTGGACCTCAGAGAATTAAACACGCACACATATAGCTAAGCATACATATACATATGAGTTGAATGTCAAGTATGTGTGTCTGTCAGTATACATGCATTTTTGAGACGACTGACACACACACACACACACACACACACATGTAAAGAAAGAAAGAGAGAGAGACACACAGGGGGAGAGAGATAGGCTGTTATACAAAGAGAGATACAGTTAAAGTGTTACATATTCAGAGAGAGAAAGAGAGAGTGTTTCCTTGAGGTGTGCATGAATCTATGTCTGTGTGTGTGTGTGTTTTAGTTATGTATGTTGAGAGTGTATGTGTATGTGTGTGTGTGTGTGTGTGTGTATGTGTGTGTGTGTGTGTGTGTGTGTGAGAGAGTGTATGTGTGATAATTTTTATTTTTATTATGTTTTTAAAAAATCATATCTTTGGAGTTATGTGAAAAAACTTCATCTTACAAACAACATGAGAGTACTTCTACAAGGTGATCATACAGCAGGTGAATTCTCAGGGGAGCTTCTTAACATTGGTAATGGGATATTAACATTCAACCCAAGACATCAGCTACATGAAATTACATGTGGTCAAATAGTACTTTCTCTTATGAATAAAGTATTTCCTAATTTATCTGTCAATTACACTAACGTAAACTGGCTATGTGGTAACAAATACATCAGAAATGACTTTTCCATCAATTCATACAACAGTCAATCAAAACCAGGCTGTTCGATACTCTATTCAATTTCTGAACACACTTAAACCCACTGGCTTGTCACCTCGTAACTTGACATAAAAGCTGGGTGTTCCCATTATGTTGCTTAGGAATCTTGACCCACCTCGCCTGTGTTATGGAACTCGTTTAATCGTTAATTCCTCATGTCCTACAGGTAACAATCAGGACAAGTAGTCACAAAGAAGAAAATGTTTTTATTTCCAAAATTTCGTCTCATACCTACAGATGTTCCATTTCTATTTATGACGCTTCAGTTTCCAGTCAAACTAAGTTTTGGTATTTCAATTAACAAATCTCAGGGTCAATCCTTCAATATATATATATATATATATATATATATCGTTTGTAGAAAAGATAAATCCGGAAAAGAAGTAGGTATATTGTAATGGGGAAGGCTGGTATATTGTAATGGGGAAGGCCAGTATATTGTAATGGGGAAGGCTGGTATATTGTAATGAGGAAGGCCAGTATATTGTAATGGGGAAGGCTGGTATATGACAAATGCAGCAAAAGCATTCACAGTTATGCCATGCTCATGCAAAGATTGATTTTTTTCAAAGTTTAATCAACTAAAGTGGGTAAAGAATTTAAATAAACTGGATTTTGATTATCCTACTGTATAACCTTACAAGTTTTGTGTACAATTATCACTTTCATTTATAAATTCAGAAAAAAGCACTGCTTTCTGAAGTACCTAAGCACCATCCCCATGTCACCTATCCCATGTCACCCGTCTCAAGTCACTCACTCCATGTCATCCATCCCATGTCACCCACCCCAAGTCACTCACTCCATCTCAACCATTCCATGTCACCATCCTATGACACACACCTCCCAGGTTCCTCATCCTATACTACCCATTTAAGCATGATCAAAAGAAACAAATCTTTAAACTCATATGTTTCAGTGGTTACTCACAAATAAAATTATTTACCATTTTAAAAATTTTCACCAGGAGACGGCTACAGAGGGAGAAGTTTGCCTAACTGCAGACAGAGCAGCCCACCAAAGAGCAAGGCAAGCAGAGAGGGTAACAGAGAGAGAAGGTCACCTAAGTGCAGATAGAGAGTCACACTGATGTACGAGAGAAGGCTCAGACAGAGATTTGACAGGACTGCACAAGCAGCATTACAACTAACTCATTCTAAAGTCTATATATTCTTTTCTTTTCCACTCAAGGCACAAGGCCCGAAATTTGGGGGGAGGGAGACAATCGATTAAATCGAGCCAGTACACAACTGGTACTTAATTTATCGACCCCGAAAGGAGGAAAGACAAAGTCAACCTCGGCGGAATTTGAACTCAGAACATAAAGACAGATGAAATGCCGCCAAGCGTTTCGCCCGACGTGTTTCTGCCAGCTTGCCACCTTCTAAAATTTATATCAGGTCATCCCAGAAGTTCTGTCCGATTTTACCTTTTTAAAAATTGAATGAAATTTAATAGTATTTTAGAATGTCTAATGGAATTAAAAATTATTTTTATGCATTTGTGAACATTTAAACTAATTAGATATTATTTTACAGAATAATAGAATTAAAATTTCTTTGAATTTCTTTGATTAAAACCCTTTCTAACATGGAAGTATCCAAAGAGCATTTGAGACACATAATGCTTTATGAGTACAAAAAAGGAAACTCTGCAGCCGAAGCGACTCGAAACATACACTCAGTTTATGGGAAAGAAGGCTTGAATGAAAGAACTTGCAGAAGATGGTTTGCAAAATTCAGAAGTGGAGATTTCAGCCTTGAGGATGAAGATCGAACAGAATGTCCAGTTGAGTTTGAGGATAAGCTCCTTGGGGCATTATATGGAGAAAATCCTGCATCATCGGTTGAAGAATTGGCAATAAAGCTTAGTTCAAAACATACAACTGTTCATCGTCATCTTCAACAACTTGGAAAGGTTCCTAAACTTGGAAAATGGGTGCCTCATGAATTGTCTGAAAGCAACCGCAAATCCCGAGTTGACATCTGCTCTTCTCTCCATTTTCACGAACTCATTTCACCCTTTTTGAATAGACTTGTGACTGGTGACGAAAAATGGATCTTCTATCAAAATATTAAACGCCGTAAACAGTGGCTTGGTAAAAGGGAAAAAGCTCAACCACAACCGAGAAGGGAACTTCATGGGAAAAAGGTTCTCTCTATCTGGTGGGATTGGAAAGGAGTAATTCACTTTGAATTGTTACTACCTAATGCAACAATCAATGCTCAAGTCTACTGTCAGCAATTAGAACGTTTGAACCAAGCTTTGAAGAAAAAACGACCCGCTTTAGTGAATCGAAAAGAAGTGATGTTTCATCAGGACAATGCGTGACCCCACACTACAAAGATCACATCACAGAAGATCGAAGAGCTTGGTTGAGAAAAAATTCCTCATCCACCTTATTCTCCCGACCTTGCTCCTTCAGACTACCATTTGTTTCGTAGTTTACAAAATCATTTGGGGGACATAACTTTTGCAAGCCAGGGGGAGGTCGAAACTGATATTTCAGAGTTCTTTGCTTTGAAACCAAATCAAGGAAAGTACATTGATGATTAAATTTCAATTAAATATAACATTTGATCACTTGTTTTCTTTATTCAAAATTCGGACAGAACTTATGAGATGACCTGATATATTGACATAAGTGCAGGAGTGGCTGTGTGGTAACTAGCTTTGCTCACCGCACTTGTGCGTCAGACTTGCTGCTTGCCGTTAGCCGAGGTGGACATGAGTTTCGGCCCTGTCCAAAAAAAAAAGAAAAACTTGAAGAATTCGCCGGGGTAAGTCGTTTTTGTTGCTCAGATGGGCAGCAATTTATTGCTTGTAATTATTTTTTTTTCAGTAAATTGTTGTCCAGCAGTGTGGCATCTTCGCTTGGCGAGTTTTTTGTGTGTTCATTGTACGAACAAATTTTGTATTCGCTGTCTGTGGGAGGCGGGTTTGCTTGCCTACAGTAGCGAAAATTTTTGTTTTGGCTTTGAGACGAAAAAAACTTTGAGCGAAGTCGACCGAGGTGGGCGGAATTGGTTTTTGAGCTGTGTGTAATTTATTGTGTTTCTTTTTTCATTAGATTCGCCAGTTCTAGAGCAGTTTCGTTTACTTTCGGCGACTTTAAGTTGTTGCTAATTTTTGTGAACAAAATTGTGTTTCTCGTTCGTCGTTATTGGTAGGCGTGTTCGAGTCACCATAACGGCGAACTGAGAATTTTTTGTGAAAAACTTTTTGTGTTTCACTTAATTGCGAGAACTGTTGTTTTTGGGGGCGTATCTCGCCTCCGAAAAACTTTTGAAAAATTCTTTGTGAAGGATCTTTTGTTCCTGCTGCTGTGGACCTGGATTACCTTTTGGAGTACCTTTACAGGAATACCTTTTTGGAGGACCTTTATTGGAATACCTGTAGGCCAGGATTACTAGGTGGCCGGAATTTTGTTGCTGTGACTTGAACTGTCTTCCTTCCTTCTTTTTCTCTGCTCTATCTTTTTGTTCTTTTTGTATTTAGTTTTTTTTTGTGAACTTTTCAGTTGAACCTTTTTTTTGTTGAACCTTTTAGTGAACTTTTTTTGGACTTCTTAGACTTTCTTTTCTGCAGGCATGGCAAAAAAGTGCAACACTGTCTTGGAGTGGGAATTGTGCCCACCCAAGCAGTGGTTGGAAGAACTGGAGGAAAGAACAGTGACGCTCCGAACCTACTCAAAGATGTTGGATAGCGTCACTGTCTTTCCTCGAACTACTATCGAAAATGAACTAAAAAATTTGAATGCCAACTTTAAGCATATTTCAAGGGGAGTCAAATATGCAACTGTGTGGTTGCTTTTTGACTCCGCGAGTGAAGCTCGCAAATTTGTGAGTGGGCCCATTGAGGGCAAAGAAATTTTGTTTCTGCCCACATATTGTGGGGAAAAATTAACTATAGCTTGGGTCTGTGGGCTGCCACCAGGCATAGAACCTGATTGGACAGAGGATACTATCAGACGGGGTCTGGGTGGCAGCGGAGCCAAGCTCTTAAACGTGAAAATTCTATCTACAGCGGATTGGGTGGGGTCAAAAGCGGTTTTGACCCTGTGGACCCAATCAGCCAAAGATCTGGTATTCCCAGATTTTTTGAGGATGGCTGGGCACAGATATCCGGTAATTCTTGAGGGACGTCAACCCAAGTGTCACCGGTGTCTGAAGCCCGGCCACATCAAGAAAGACTGTCCCCAGGACCAGAGTAAGGTCCTGGAACAGTTAATAAATATTGTTTCCCCCGCTCCTCCAGGGGAGGGAGAGACGGAGGAAGTCGAGGCGGTGGAAACCTCCTCGAAAAAAGGAAACAAAAGGAAGGTGGGCAACAATGGTTGCCCACCAAAATCGTAGGGGAGGAGGAGAACCTTCCGGCAAAGGCAGAATTGCACCCTACTCCAGTGGCCCCAAAGAAAAAGAACGGGTCACGGCCGGCGCTCGATAGTGCACCGCCGGTGTGTCTCGGCACTCCGTTGGTGGGAATTGTGCTACCAACGGAGGAAAGCATGTCGGCGGGAATTGTGCCGCCGACAGTAGAAGCTGTGGGCTCACCCTGTGAGGAAAAGGATTGGCTAATCTTATTCCGAAAGGGAGGGGCCCTGCAGAAATTTGTGAATAAAAGGAAGCGTCGGGGGGAGGGAATCCTCACCTGTACTAAGGATCCGGACTGGCCTCCGCAAGTGACTGCAGAGGTCGTGTTGGATAGTGTCATAAGTACGGTGGTGAATTCCTTCCCCATCGACGAATCCAGTATTGCAAAGTGGACCGACCCAGACCCATCGTGGTGCTTGAGAGAAGGGATGAATATATCGGGCGAAAAAAACCTAAGAGGACGAGTGCCTCATATTGTGTAATGAAAAATCGTAAGAGGCAAATGCCTTAATTTATGACTTTTTATGTACGAGGTTCATAGCCTCAATGTGAAAATTTAATTTTAAAAGAACAGTGTTATAGAGAAGCAAAGTTCGGCGGGCGGCTTTTGCCTTCTCTCATTATACCATCATATTTATCATCCATTTCATCTCATTAATGTGTTCGTCTAGCCCGCAGCTACTCTGTGTACTGCCTTTATGGCAAATCAAATGAAATAAGTAGCTTGCTTACCAACCACATGGTTCCAGGCTCAGGTACACTGTGTGGCACCTTAGCAAGCATCTTCTACTATATAGCCTCGGGCTGACCAAAGCCTTGTGAGTGGATTTGGTAGTTGGAAACTGAAGGAAGCCTGTCGTATATCAGTACATATTGTAAAACTGAGTTTGTGAGTGTGTGTGTGTGTGTTGAATCTATAGAAATCCACACCTTACAAGATAGCAATTTGGCAGTCGCGCCAATGGATTCCTCATTGTCGAAAATGCCCGGAATCGGCCATTTATTATTTTTTCTTCCTTCCTAACAGGTGAATTTTTGCCTTAAAAATAATTCTAAACCATAACTTCTAACAATTTTCAAGTCCGAGCATTTGCAAACATGACTTAAGTCCCCTTCTAGCGACGGCGTAAAAAGAGAGAGGGGGGAGAGGGAGAGAGAGGAGGAGAGAGGGGGGAGACAGAGAGATAGAGGGGAGACAGAGAGATAGAGAGGAGAGAGAGGGGGAGAGAGAGAGAGAGAGAACGACAACAGATTTTTAAAATTTCGTCTTTTTAGTGAGTGATACACAATATAAATGATATTTTCCGTTTCTCCAAATTTGCTGAATCCGTTGCTCTATTCATAGCGAGTAGACACGCTCCTTCGCAAACGATCAGCTATTATTTTGTAAACAATGTTACAAAACTGTTCATATTTTCAAAAGGAGAGATCTGACTCTCACATCTCTGCGGGAGAAGATAGGCCTCTCTATTCCTCTTACAAATCTTGCGTCCGTGTACCAAATTTGCCTCAGTTGATGCTTTTACTCAGGTAATTTTAACTTCATCCCGTGCGAAGCCAGGCTATAGTGCTAGTATATATATACATGTGTGTGTATTTGTGTGTGTGTGTGTGTGTGTGTGTGTGTGTGTGTGTGTGTGTGTGTGTGTGCAGTTTGTGTGTATGTGTTTGTCCCCTCAACATTGCATGACAACTGACGGAGCGTTTACGTCCCTGTAACTTAGCAGTTTGGCAAAAGAGACCATTAGAAGAAGTTCTAGGCATACAAAAAATAAGTCCTGGGGTCGATTTGCTCGATACATGGGCTTGATACATGCATACATATATATACATACATGCATACATACATATACATACATGCATACATACATACATATACATACATGCATACATACATACATATACCTACATGCATACAGACATATACATACATGCATACAGACATATATATATATGCATACAGACATATACATACATGCATACAGACTTATACATACGTGCATACATACATATACATACATGCATACATACATATACGTACATTCATACAGACATATACATACATGCACACATACATATACATGCATACAGACATATACATACATGCATACATACATATACATACATGCATACATACATACATATACATACATGCATACATACATATACATACATACATATACATACATACAGACATACACATGCATATACATACATATACATACATACATACATACATACATACATGCATACATACATATATACATACATGCATACATACATATATACATACATGCATACATACATATATACATATATGCATACATACATATATACATATATGCATACAGACATATACATATATGCATACAGACATATACATACATATACATACATGCATACATACATATACATACATGCATACAGACATATACAAACATGCATACAGACATATATATACATGCATACAGACATATACTTACACATGTATACATACAGGCATAAATACATGTATACATATACATACATGCATACATACATATAATCCTTGTGTTAAAAACACAACTCCACCATGTGATATCTTGATAGATAGAGGGATAGATAGATAATACATAAATATGAGTCTAGACTCATGAGTCTAGATACATAAATATGAGTGTATTCTCATATTTATGTAAGTCAAAAGCTATAGTATAACATCTACGACTGTGTAGAACCACACACAACACACACACTTACACACACACAAGCACACACACGCACACATACACACTCTCATACGTAGATAAACATTCATATTTGTCTACTTCTTTCTCCATTCCCACACAACGCACATGCACACACACACACACACACACACACTCACACACACTCATAAACACATTTATGTACTTCTGTATTCATACATTGGCTTAGTATGTGTGTGGATGCGGAAGTGTATTATAATTATTATCATCCCTATTGCCTGTGTGTGTGTGAGTGAGTGTGTGTGTGTGCGTGTGATAAAAAGCAGCACCACTAATCATTTCAGTCATTATGGTAGTATCACGTTGAAGTGTGAACATCTTGTGTTCTATGAAAGCAGGATTTACATCAGAACAGGATACATTCATGTATATGTCTATGTACAAGCAAAGTAAATATGGATATATCTGCTTAATTTTTAAAAATTTAACGTATCTATCTATCTATCTATCTATCTATCTATCTATCTATCTATCTATCTATCTTTCTATCTATCTTTCTATCTATCTGTCTGTCTATCTATCTATCTATCTATCTATCTGTCTGTCTGTCTATCTATCTATCTATCTATCTATCTATCTATCTATCTATTTATCTATTTATCTATATTTATATACCTTCCTATCTATCTATCTATCTATCTATCTATCTATCTATCTATCTATCTATCTATCTATCTGTATATCTATCTTTCTATCTATCTATCTGTTTATCTATCTATCTAGCTATCTATCTATCTTTGGCAGTAATTACAGCTTCAATTCTATGAGGCATGGACTCATACAAAGTTTGAATTGTTTCCAAAGGAATTTTCATCCATTCCTCAGCTAAAACAGTCTCCAGTTCTTGTAGTGATGATGGTGGAGGATATCAACTCATTACTTGTTTTTCTAAACTGCACCATAAATGTTCAATAATATTGAGATCTGGGGACTGTGGTGGCCAGATTCAACTAGAATGTTCCTCCTGCCATTCAGTAACAACTTTAGCTGTGTGAATTGGTGCATTATCATCCTGAAAGATTGTATTTCCCTTTGGAAACAGTTCTGCAACCATAGGATGAATTTGATCAGATAAAATGCTTAAATGGTCTTAACTATTAATTCTGCCATGAAGGGAAACCTTTGGGCTGGCAGATTTCCAAGATATAGCCTCCCAGATCATCACAGATCCTCCTCCATGTTTAACAGTTGGAAAAAGGCAATCTGGGTCAAATGCTTCTTTAGGCTGTCTCCACACAT
Organism: Octopus bimaculoides; assembly: GCF_046866305.1. NCBI lineage: Eukaryota > Metazoa > Mollusca > Cephalopoda > Octopoda > Octopodidae > Octopus > Octopus bimaculoides. The sequence goes on along the minus strand of NC_142953.1, from coordinate 18,506,971 downwards.
ATACTTGGGTGGTGGTTGGAAATAAGGTAAAGGATAAATCATCTGAGAAAATAACATTCTTCCACTGCTCTAGGGACAAATTCTGTAGGTTTTTACTCCACTCTAAACTCTTTGCAACGTTTGTTTTTGAAAGTAGTGGTTTTCTGATTGCAGCCCTCCCATGAAATGCAGCTTTGTGCAGCTCCCAGCAAACAGTTTTTGTGGAAACTGGGTTCTCGAGGTGGTCATTAAGCTCCGCAGTAATTTTGGAAGCTGAACTTTTGTGATCCTATCTAACAATTTGTATAAGAGTCTGACGGTCCCGATCTGACAGTTTTGGTTTTCTTCCAGAGCTCTGTTTTAATGAGGAGGTTTTTCCCTCTTTCTCAAAAGCTGTCATTACTTTTGAGACAGTACTTCTTGATACACCAAATATTTCAGCTGTTTTCATTATGCTAGCACCTGCCAATCAAGCACCAACAATTTGTCTTCTTTGAAAGTCCAATAGATCTGTCATTTTAATGAATTTTAATTAACTTTTTCTGATGATATCTGAAAAGAAAAAGCAATTTTAGCAAAACATATTAAGCAACACTAATAATAAATCAAAAAACATAAAAATAAACAAGCTTTTGACGGTTTTATAGATATTTCAAAATTATGATGTTAGGTGTTTCCATTATTTTGTCCAACCCCTGTATATATCTGTCTATCAATATTTACATATGTAAGGATGTGTGTGTGTATATATATATATGTATATATATATGTGTGTGTGTATATATATATATATATATATATATATATATATATATATATATATATATATATATATATATATATATATATATATATAGATAGATAGATAGATAAGTGTGTGTGTGTGAGTATGCATATATATATATGAATAAATGTATATATATATACACACACACACACACACACACACACACACACACACACATATTTATATCATATTTTTATGTTCCCATTTCCATGTTTGCATCAGCTCGATGGAATTTGCTGAAGCAAAATTTCTCTAACTGGACATGTTTATGCAGATGTTTGGAAACCTGTTTGTTTTTATCATGTTCCTGTGTAAGCCTTCCTTATGTCATGACATTTATTATTGTTTTATCTATATTTTTTTCATTTTTTCCCTTTTTAATTTGTGTGATTGTATGCGCATGTGAGTAAATGTATATTTAAATACATAGTAAATGTGTATGTATGTGTATATGTGTATGCATGTATGAGTGTAAGACTGTATCTGGTGCATAAGAGCAACTGATATGCACGTGTCTCCTTCCTTTATATGTATATCTATGTACATACACTTGTATATCTGCGGTTGTACGTGTGTTGATTGATAGGAGGGTGTACATGTGTATATATATATATATATATATATATATATATATATGTATGTATATGTACCACTATACATATGTACATATATGTATATTCATGTATGCGGAGAGTGTGTATATATGCCTGTATGAGGGTGCATATATGTATAGGTTTATGTTTGTGTACGAGTATATTTATGTCTGTAAATGTTTAATATAAATGTAGGCATTTATCTATGTGAGGATGAAGTTGTGTATACATATGTAAATATATGTGTGTGTGTATATTTATACATATATATGCATATACATGTATATATATGCATATATATGTGTGTGTGTGTGTGTGTGTGTGTGTGTGTGTATGCATATATGTATATATATTCACACACACGTGTATGTATGTATGTATGTATGTATGTATGTATGTATATATATATATGTATATATGTATGTATGTGTGTGCGCGTATATATATATTAATCCCCAAAACAGAATAAGAATGTAACAGACGACAATAAAAACATACAGACTGATAGACGATACAAAGATGGACAGGAAAAACCAGGACAGATCATTCGTGGCCTTCTCTTCATCAGTCAAGTTTCCAATTATGTTTACAGTTTTGGCCTGTTACACTTGAGACTGTTCAAAATTGGTTGACCCCAAAAATCTAAGCTCAGAGCATTAAATTTTTGAAAGAAAGTAAGTGAATGTGTATGACAACACAGACACAAAAAAAAACGAGAAAATGGAGAAAATGTTACGTGATTACAAATACAAACAACTAGAGACTAAGAACAGGTGTCTTTTGAGTAATAAGGACAAGTTAAGTTGAACTGGCATGTGGAGTGAAAGCCTTGGGCCACAAACATAGATGAAAGACAGGAGACAGGAAGATAAGCTGTTCTACACACTTTTCTTATGTATATCTGTATTGACTTTGTCATTCTTTTCCAAATAAATTCCACTTCATATTTGAGGTTCTGATGAAGCTATAAGGTGTTATTCAGGCACTCAACTAAAAGTCCTCTGTAACTAAAAGCAGAAACAGCCGTAACGTAATGAAGTACATAAGACAATCATTTATTCTTTTGTCATCTCTCTTTCTTATTATCACTCTATAATCAGCCAGCACTTCATCCTGAAACATGCACACACACACACACACACACACACACACACACACATACACACACACACACACACACATACATACACACATGCACACACGCACGCATGCATGCACACACATGCACACATATATAATGCAGTTTGGCATAAGAGAGCGATAGAATAAGTATTAGGCTTACAAAAAAATAAGTCCTGGGGTCAATTTGCTCGACTAAAGGCGGTGCTCCAGCATGGCTGCAGTCAAATGACTGAAACAAGTAAAAGAGTAAAAGATATATACATATATAATTTAGAGAAAAAAAACCACAATTATTGAATTCATCCATGAAAATCCACAGTCAGATATAGAAAAATTTAATAAGTAAATACACTAAAAAGACCTATAATAAAAATCCAAAAAGCACAAAGT
>NC_142953.1:18486600-18494100 GCF_046866305.1 Octopus bimaculoides | reverse complement strand
CATGTGGGACATGCAAAAATATAAAAAAGATATATGTCAAAAAACCCTTAAAAATTATATATATATATATATATATATATATATATATATATATATATATATATATATATATATGCATACATATATACATATATACATATATGCACATATACATATATATCATCATCATCATCACCATCATCATTGTTATTGTTTAACATTCATTTTCCATGCTAGCATGGGTTGGACAGTTTGACTGGGGGTCTGGGAAGCCAAGAGGCTGCACCAGGCTCTAATCTGATCTGGCAGAGTTTCTACAGCTGGATGCCCTTCCTAACGCCAACCACTCCAAGAGTGTAGTGGGTGCTTCTACATGCCACCAGTCAGGTGGGTCTAGCATTGATTCAACGTTCGGATATTGCTTTTTATGTGCCACCGGCATGGAAGCCAGAGGATATCGGTATCAACCATGTTCAGATGGTGCTTTTTTTATGTGCCACTGGCACGGGAGCTAGTCAAGCGGGCCTGGCATCGATCACATTCGGATAGTGCTTTTTACATGCCACCGGCATGAGAACCCGTCAAGGGACACTGGCCAGTTATGGTTTTGGTTTTATTTGACTCAACAGGCCTTCTCAAGCATATCATATCGCCCGACACCTCAAGGGTACTCTTAATTGGGCTGGACATGCAACACTGGCATTGTCCATGGCTGTAATCTCACTTTAGTTGCCAGGTCTTCTCAATCACAGCATATCTCCAAAGGTCTCGGTCCCCTGTCATTGCCTCTGTGAGGCCCAATGTTCGAAGGTCAAGCATTTTAAAAACGCGTTTAAAATTATGACAATATTTACCTACTATTTTTGTATGCATATACATATATATATATATATATATAGATAGATAGATAGATTAGATATAGGCAGATAGATAGGCAGATAGATAGATAGATAGATAGATAGATAGATAGATAGATATGTCATCATCATCATCATCATCTTAACTTCAAATCAATTAAGATCAGCAGCCATGAGAGCCACTACCTGGTATTTATTATTATTATTTAACAACACTCTCTGAGTGGTTGGCGTTAGGAAGGGCATCCAGCTGTAGAAACTCTGCCAAATCAGATTGGAGCCTGGTGTAGCCATCTGGTTCACCAGTCCTCAGTCAAATCGTCCAACCCATGCTAGCATGGAAAATGGACGTTAAACGATGATGATGATGATGATACATATATGAAAGGAGGTTCCCCGACTTTAGCCCACTCACCGCCAGTTCTTGGGAATCTGTGAAAGAGCTTGACCAGAACATACACAATTGTAGTCAGAAAGACACACATCCAAACATGCAAACATACACCTAAAAGACCCTTTTCTACCCTACCACCCCAATTTAAGCCCCCACATACACACACACACCAGGCCTTCATAAATGCTCCAAAGTATTTAACTAAAACATAAACGAAAATGACACACAAACAGTCACATAGATGCTTATGCAGCCATTGGGCCCACCCAACTGCAAAAATGCTAACAAAAATGTCTTCTGATTAGTATTGTATTCCAGGTAATCCAAAGTCGAAAGGCAAAGCTAAAGTCCATCACCAGTCAAATTTGTAAATCCATGGTCGCATTACCCAATTTACTGATTGATACATAAAATAGACAAAAATTACGGGTTACATACATTTATTTATTCATTATGGGCTTACAGCTATTTCGCATATGCATTAGTGTTGTGCTCATGGTTCAATTTCATCAATATGCATAGCTGAAATAGCTGTGACTAATATGAGTTACTGAATTTTCTACTCTTGGATTTTTCTAGGTTCTTATGTGAAAACGTGTGAGCGGGAGGGAAGTTGTGACGAGTGTTTGCCTTGTCCCTCTGGGACTGAAAACCCATTCATCACGTCATCATTTGATGTTAAAAAATGCTATAAAAACAACTGCTTCACAGGTAAATATCATTTCTATTATATCACTTTCTGTGTAAAAAAATTATCGTGTTTGATAAGATACACGCTTTTAGCCACCACCTAATTCCCCACCCCAACAAAAAATTTCTCATAAGAATCGGCTTAGATCTTATAAGCTTTCATGCACTAAAATCCCCCCCCCCCACTACTGAAATTGGGCTGTTTGTAATGTGTTCGAGTGTTTTCGGCCATCAAAATTCGATATCTTGTGTGAGGGGAGGCAACTCTTCACCGATTTGTAAAAGAATCAACTCTATTTTTTCTACTTGTTTGTGTATGTGTGTGTGTTATGTTTCCCTCGGACTGACTCGCAGAGATAACATAACGAGTTATACAATTTAATTATTACATTTATTGTTCAATTACATACAAAGAACGCACTCACCCAATGTTCGTTATGAATAAACAAAAGTCATGTCCGCCATATATATATCAATGACATTTTACTACGACAGTCCCACAAGACAACAACAATGAAACAATGAACTCAGACGAACCACATGACACACGGAACGTCAGACGAATTACATATCTAACAGTCCATATAACACCTCCCCACTGAAATTGATGCTACACAAGAAGTATCAACAGCAAAGTCTCTCTTGGGTTTTACGGGTTCTCTTGGACCGTCTTGGGTTGTCTGGTCCATACTCTGGAACGGGTAACATGGTCTTGGGTCTGGTTTGTCTTTGTGTTAGTGGCACAGTTTCCGAGATCTCCATCGGGTGATCTGTTGCAAATTCAAATACAGTGTTTTCTGCATCACCAGGTTCATTGTCTTCCTCAGTTGTGTACCGCGGTCGCAGCTGTTCCCAGTGTCGTCTCCACATCGGGCCATGAGGTATGACCTTCACGTTAAAGCAGCGAGTACCCAATGACTTCTTAATGATTGCTGGTACCCATCGGGGATCTTTGTCTCGGCGAGGTCCATAGTATAGTGCATACACAGGATCTCCGGCCTTGTACTGCCTGGTAACTTTAGCGACATCAGCCGAGCTTGGAGTCACCTGAGACTTATGTGCTTCCTTAGACTGTTTGCCTTGAGCAATGTGTACTGGCGATGGCAGCAGAGAATCAATCCTTGTTCGTATCTGCCGGTGATTCAAAAGTTCACTTGGAGAGAATCCACAGGATGTCGGTGTTCTCCGGTACTGCATCAAGAATTCTTGAAGTGCTCGTGTTGGCGGAAGAGAAGACTTCCTCAGAGCTTGTTTGAAGGTCTGCACCAAACGTTCCGCTGCTCCGTTGGTAGCTGGGTGGTAAGGTGCCCCTGTCAGGTGTGTGATCCCGCGTTCTTTGCACCAGCTCTGGAACTCCTCAGACGTAAAAGTTGGTGCATTATCGGTGACCAGTGTGTGAGGAAATCCGAAGTGCGCAAAGTCTTCCTCAAGCAGATTCAAAGTGGCTTTGGAGGACGTGGAGGAAGTGGGATGAATGCATGGGTACTTGGAATAAGCATCTGTGATCACCAGCCAATCTCTACCCATAAAATTTATTGCATGGTCCAGATGTAAGCGGCTCCATGGCTTTTCTGGTAACATCCATGGGTGAACTGGAGGCTTAGATGGCTGCCTTTGATGTTCGTTACATGAATCACATCGTCGACTGGCTATCTCTATAGCAGCATCGATACCAGGCCAATAAACAGCAGTTCTTGCTAGTTGTTTCATGCGTTCCATGCCAAAATGTCCGAGATGCAGAAGATTGAGGATCTTTGGCTGCAAGCTATGTGGAATCACAACTCTAGATCCATGTATAAGGCATCCATGACAGATACTAAGTGAGTTTGATAACTTACGGAACTTGTTGACTTCGTCATTGATCTCCATGTTCTTTGGTGGCCAGCCTTCACGGACGTAGCGCATCACTGTAGATATCACTGGATCTTTCCCTGACTCTTGACGGAGGACGTTAGCATCCACAGGTTGGACTTGAATACTAAGAGCTTTGATGGCACACACCATGTCTATGTCTTCACCATTTTCCTTTCTGTCAAAGTCGTTGTCATCACCGAATGGCAAGCGACTGAGGGCATCAGCATTGCCATGATCTGCTGATTTCCGATATTCAATGGTGTAGTCAAACTGGTTCAGCCACAGGGCCCATCGTGCTAGTCTGTTAGCAGCGAGAAGTGGCGTCCCTTTCCTCGGACTGAATAGTGATGTCAGTGGCTTGTGGTCAGTCACGAGTACGAATTTACGACCGTACAAATATTGGTAAAACTTCTGCAAGCCAAATATGATAGCTAGGGCTTCCTTTTGAATTTGACTGTAGTTACGCTGTGCAGAAGTGAGAGTCTTGGACATATTGGATATTGGGCGCTCGCTTCCATCAGGATAGCGGTGAAACAGGACTGCTCCAATACCAACGTTTGATGCGTCGCAAGCCAGTCCCAAAGTTTTGTTTGGATCGAAGTGTATCAGAACTTGACTTGATGAAAGTACATTTTTCAAGTGATCAAAAGCTGACTGTTCCTCATCTCCCCACTTCCAAATAGTTGACTTTTTCGTAAGGCAATAGAGTGGCTCTGCTATACTGGCTAGGTTTGGGATAAACTTTCCATAAAACTGAACTGAACCTAGGAAAGATTTCAAGCTTGATTCGTTCGTTGGAGATGGCATCTTTAAGACTGCTTCGACTTTGGATCCCTTAGTGATCCCTTCAGCCGACAAAATGTGTCCAAGGTATTCTACACTGGGTAGTGCAAACTGGCACTTTTCACGGTGACATCTGAGTCCATTGTCGCTTAGACGTGTGAGCAGACACTTTAGGTTGTTTAAGTGACTGTTTGCATCTTTCCCACTGACGAGCATGTCATCCTGGAAGATGGCCACTCCAGGTAGATCATGGGTCAGGTTTTCCATGATCTCCTGAAAGTAACCAGGTGCTGACTTGATTCCGAAAGGGAGTCGTTGTTGCAGGAGTACTCCACGGTGAGTGCTGAGTGCGAGTCTGCGTTGACTTTCTGGAGCCAGTTTGATCTGATTATAGGCATCAGCAAGGTCTATCTTTGTATATCTGAATCCACCTCCGAGTTTCTGCATCAGTTCAGCAGGGAGTGGCATTGGATGACGGTGATCAGCAAGTTGGTCATTAATTCCCACAGAGTAGTCACCACAAATCCGTAGTTTGGGCTTCAGGTTGCTTGAAGCGTGTGCTTTACGAATCGGTACCACTGGCGTTCCGTATTCATTGAATTGAACAGGCTTCCAGATTCCCTTGGCGATGCCTTCTTCGTAACCTTTGGCCAGGTCATCACGAAGAGCAAATGGGACCGGACGTGCCTTGTGAAAGACTGGTGTTGCGTCCGATTTGAACTTCACTTCCAGTTCAAAGTTCTTGAGACATCCCAATTCTTGCTTGAAAAGATCTGGAAATTCATCACACATGTTGTTACAATCTTGCTGCAGGGAAACATAGGGCTCGCTTGAGGTCTTTGGATACATCCCTTCTGCACCTTCCCTCTTAGCTTGGCTGTCTATGCTTTTCAAACCTAGAGCAGTGTCTACGGAAATTCCCAGAGTCTGGATAGCATTCCGACCCAGCAAATTAAGATCAGAGATCTTGGTGACTATGTAAGGTATAAGATCCTGCTTACCAGTTGTTGGATCCTTGGTTTGGCCCATGAAAGTTCCTAGAACAGGCAGGTTGTGCTTGCTGGCAGATTCATAGCGATGCTTGACATCTTGCAGCTTTGGTCTTCCAAGTTGTTTCCAGACTGACAAGGAAACAAAATTGCCTGTAGTAGCAGTGTCCAATTCCATTGTGAACAGTCTGTTCTGGATTGTTACTGGCACAATTAAACTGTGAGTGTCTCGGGAAACTTCACCTAGGATCGCCTTGACTAGCTCAGCTTTTGTGATTCTTTTCACGGGAGTTTGTGAATGGCCATTGCGTTGCTGATGTTGTTTTTTCCTACACAAAGCTTGCAAATGACCCTTTTTATCACAAAAATGACATTTGGTTTCCCTGAAAGGACAGTCTGTTGCTTTGTGGGCCTTTCCACATCGGTAGCATTTCTCCTGGTTTGTGGAATAAGACTGCTGATGTTTCTTTTGAGGACTCTTATTCCTGTTCTGCTGGACCTTGTACACCTGCTTGGTTTTGGAACCGTATACAGTTTCTTTTGCAACCTTTGCTGCGTCTTCAGTCTCAATGGCAACCTGGACAGCACGGGCAAAATCTAGTTCTGAGTCTTTTATCTTAAAAAGCGCCTTCAGAACCGCTTCATTGTTAACCGAACATTTGAATCTCTGTCTCAGAGCTTCATCCTGTGGGTTGGTGATCGCTGGAAAATCACAGGTAGCTGCATCCTGGCGTATACGTGCTGCCAGCTCCTGGAGAGTTTCGCCTGGCTTCCGCTGCATATCACTCCAAAACTTGAAACGCTCTCTCACAATGAAAAGTTTAGGGTCGAACTGTTCCTTCATGAAGTCAACGATTTCGTCCATTATCAAGTTGTTATCTTTAGGCGGATTTTGTTGGGTAGCCAGATTAGCAAGTTGTTTGTAAACAGTAGCAGTCTGATTGGTCAGGAACACTTGTGCCATGCGTTTTTCAGGTACAGCATTAGCAGCCACAAACGTACGGAATCTTGACCAGTAATCAGGCCATAGTTCTGTCGCTGAATCAAATGCAGTAAATGGTGGAATCAACACTGTTGTTGAAGCAGCTGAAAAATAGCCACTAGAATCGCCTTCAACTTGTCGAGCACCAAACAGTTTTAACAGAGCGTCCATATCTCTCTGATGTTGTTGCATTTGCTTGTCCATTTGTTCCCTAAACAATTTAATAAGTTCTACTGTCTGTTGTTCAGCCATTGTTATTACGATGAATAATTTTACGGTAAAGTAAGCATGTATCCTACCGGCGACGCCAATAAACTCTGTTATGTTTCCCTCGGACTGACTCGCAGAGATAACATAACGAGTTATACAATTTAATTATTACATTTATTGTTCAATTACATACAAAGAACGCACTCACCCAATGTTCGTTATGAATAAACAAAAGTCATGTCCGCCATATATATATCAATGACATTTTACTACGACAGTCCCACAAGACAACAACAATGAAACAATGAACTCAGACGAACCACATGACACACGGAACGTCAGACGAATTACATATCTAACAGTCCATATAACAGTGTGTGTGTGTGTGTGTGTGTGAGAGAGAGAGAGAGAGAGAGAGAGTGTGTGTGTATGTGTGAGAGAGAGAGAGAGAGAGAGAGAGAGAGAGAGAGAGAGTGTGTGTGTGTGTGTGTGTGAGAGAGAGAGAGAGAATGTGTGTGTGTGTATCTGTGTGTGTTTTGAAAAATTAAGCAGGAACACGACCAAGGTACGAAACGGTAAAGCGACAGCTTTGTAAGCTGTTTGAAGCATGATAACTGTTTTGGCCCAGCAGAAAACAGAATTTCACAGAGACATGCTGTTCCTTTATTCTAGCTATTGTAAAAATCAATGAACAGGGGAGAAGCACTGCAAAGCAAAGACACACCACGTGGCAGTACGACCTCTCTGGGTGGCACTGATTGA
>NC_142953.1:18454273-18474273 GCF_046866305.1 Octopus bimaculoides | reverse complement strand
AAATGTGGGTTTTATTATGCTGGGTATATCAACATGTATATAAAAGCTTTGCTCGCGACACCATATTGCAGTCCCTATTTTTCTTCGAAAAAAAAAAAAAAAAAATTGAAGGGGCTTGGAGTTTATTGAAGGCAATTTGGCAGTTACATTGAAAAGGGGCCAGTGACTTACATAGAAGCTCTCTGACTAAGGGAATAGAGAGGAGAGAGAGAGAGAAAATATACCTTTTTACTCTAGGCACAAGGCCAGAAATTTTGGGGGAGGGGCAGTCAATTAGATCAACCTCAGTACACAACTGGTACTTAATTTATCAACCCCGAAAGGATGACAGGCAAAGTCAACCACAGAGGAATTTGAACTCAGAACGTAAAGACAGACGAAATACCGCTAAGCATTTCGCCCAGCGTGTTAACGATTCTGCCATCTCGCCACCTTGCGAGAGAGAAAATATAGCTATTAAATCGAACAGAATAAACAACACAAGATAGGCATAATTACACTTTGGTACCCCCCACCGACTTAGTTTTTTTAGTGTTTCAGTCACAGTACTGTGGCCATGCTGGGGCACTGCCTTGAAGAATTTTAGTCGAATGAATCAACCCTAGGACTTCTATTTTTTAAGCCTGGTACTCGCTCTACCAAGTTCTTTCTGGTGAACCGCCGAGTTACAGGTTATATAGAAACCAAGCCAAAACAAACTATGGAACCTAGTGCAGCCTTTAGGCTTGCTACTTCCCGTCAAGCCATCCGACCCATGCCAGCATGGAAAGCAGACGTTAAATGTTGATGGTATATATATATATGTCCTGTACCCAGATATGCACCTATATATACAGGTAGAGGTAGGTATGCACATACTTGTATGTATATATGCATATACTCATTTATATATATAATAAATATATATATATATATATATATATATATATATATATATATATATATATACACACACACATTTGGTAGACAGAAACAGAAAGATCATGTGTGTGTGTGTGTCCCCACAACCACTTGACATCTGGTGTTATCTTTACATCCCAGTAACTTAGCGGTTCAGCAAATAGACTGCTAGAATAAGTACCAGGCTTTACACCAAAAACAAGTCTTGGGATCAATTCATTCAACAAAACAAAACAAAAAAAACTGCCCAAGGTGTCAAGAGGTGGGACGGAACCTGGAACCATGTGGTTGGAAAGCAAACTTCTTACCCCACAGCTATATCTATCTGCTCGTAACTTTTTGGGAAATGCATATCTTTGAATGAAATTTTGCAAAAAGACACTTTTAAGGGTCTATATCAGTGCTCCGCACACCTGAACTAAAAGTGTAGGGGACAAAATTAGACTCGGGTTACACTGCGGCACACCTAGCACCATCTTGTGAGACACTAGTAAGCCACGGAATACCGGTTGCCTCTAGACTGTAGACATGTTGGGGCCACTGCCACGAAGGGTTTTAGTTGCACAAGTCAACCCCAGCATTTATTCTTTTTTTTTAAATTTTGTTTCAGCCATTTGACTGCGACCATACTGGAGCACCGCCTTTAGTCGAGCAAATCGAGCCCAGGACTTATTCTTTGTAAGCCTAGTACTTATTCTATCGGTGTCTCTTGCCGAACCACTAAGTGACAGGGATGTAAACACACCAGCATCAGTTGTCAAGTGATGTTGGGGGGGACAAACACATACATGTATATATATACATATATACGACGGGCTTCTTTCAGTTTCCGTCTACCAAATCCACTCACAAGGCTTTGCTCGGCCCGAGACTATAGTAGAAGACACTTGCCCAAGGAGCCACGTAGTGGGACTGAACCCGGAACTATGTGGTTGGTGTGCAAGCTATTTACCACACAGCCACTCCTGCACCTTTCTTTCATTTTTCTTTCCTTTTAAAGCCTGGTACTTATTCTATGGGGTCTGTTTTGCAAAACCACTAAGTTACAGGGATGTAAATAAATGAACACTGGTTGTCAAGCAGTGGACAAACACACACACACACATACAAGTCAGCCCTAAAAGTGACAAGTGTCAATACATTTGTTCTCTTTTAAACCTGATACTTTAGCACAAAATACAGGATGGATGGATGGATGGATGCACGTCTGTCTGTGTTCTTTTGTTTGCTTCAGTCATTTGACTGTGGCCATGCTGGAGCAGTCTTTCGTTGAACAACTCGACCCCAGGACTTATTCTTTGTAAACCTAGAACTTATTCTATCAGTCTCTTTTTTGCCAAACCGCTATGTTACAGGGACGTGAACACACCAACACTGGTTGTCAAGCGATGGTTTGGGGGACAGACACAAACACACACAAAGATATGACGGGATTTCTTTCAGTTTCCGTCTACCAAATCCACTCACAAGGCTTTGGTCGGCCCGAGGCTCTAGCAGACGACACTTGCCCAAGGTGGCACACAGTGGGACTGAACCTGGAACTATGTGGTTGGTAAGCAAGCTAATTACCACACAGCCACTCTTGAACACACACAATGTCCGTGGTATTTGAGACGGTAATAGTATAGTGATGGCGGTAGCAGCAGAGGTGTGTCTGTTGTGGTAATGCCAATGATGGCGATGGCCGGTAGTAGTGACGAAGCCTCGTGTCAGCAGTGATCCAACAGTTGAATTCCAGCCACGGCCAGCCATCTCCTTTTCCTCCTGGCTAAGATGCTCGGTCTGCAACCACGTGCTTTCCGGGGTTAGTAAAATTGCACGGCTCCTTGGACAGTCTTTCTACTACAACATTGGCTCGACCCCCACACCAGCTCTGTAAGTGAATTTGGTTGCAGGAAGCTATGCAGAAGCAAGCTGGGTGTGCGAGAGTATGTGTGTGTGTGTGTGTGTGTGTGTGTGTGTGTGTGTGTGTGTGTATGTATATATATATACATACATATATATATACATACATATATATATACATACATATATATATATATATATATATATATATATATATATATATATATCACATACCTGTGTGTGTTTAGCCAAGTCCCCTACATACAGCTCGACAACCAGTGCTGGTTTGTTGAAGTCTCAATAATTAGCGGCTCGGCAAAGAAGTACGATAAAAGGAGAAAAAAAACTTCAGTAGGGTCGATTTGTTCAACTAAACCCGGTCGCAGTCCAATGACTGAAGCAGGCAAATGACACAAACACACACACACTATCTTATATTTTGAGACGGTAGGTAAGGTTGTAATTTGCGACGTCTGGCTGCTATTTCTAACGGATCGAGCATGTGTGTCCCCACCACGTTGGCACGGGGAATAAGGTGAGGCTGAATCGGCAAAGAAGACAGGGGCAGAGAAAGAAAGAGACATGGAAAGAGAGGCAGGAGCAACAAAGACAGCAATGATGAGGGCTTAGACATTCTTCTCAATTCAGTATCAATGGAAGAGAGAAAATGAAGATATTGTCCTGGGATAACATCACATGTTTAGCGGGGAACAGAAAAAGAAGTGTTGATGTGCGCGGTACGTGGGGGGTCAAGAAAAGAAGAAGGGGTTAGAACGGGACTGTTACGTCATGATGTTCATTCATTCACGATTTGTGATTCGTAGTAATTCTTAACACACTCAATATATCCCAGATTGTATGTTGCGTGTATGTACATACATATATATATATCACGTCCTCACTTTGTTGTTTTTTTGTTATTGTTTTTTTGATATATATATATATATATATATACATACACACACCACACACATACATATATATACACACACACATACAAATGTAAGCACGGATATGTTCACACGCTGTTTTTCCCTCATATATATATATATATATATATATATATATATATAGAGAGAGAGAGAGAGAGAGAGAGAGAGAGATGGACAATGTGTAAGGATGCTCAAATGTATACACAAGTAACTGCTTATACTAGAATACATATATTCACACATGTAGAAAGATGCGTACATATATATTTTTTAAACGTCTATAACACATACATACATACATGTACACTTGTGTATGTGTTGATGTACATACATGACTAAATATCTAAGCATCATAAAATAACGTGATGGATAATCCAATTTAAAGATACTATACATATATACACACACACACGCATATGTATATATACATATTCACACGTGTGTGCATTTATGCACATGTATATAAATATACACACATGTAAGTATATAAATACACACATGTATATATGTGTAAGCATATAAATATACACGTATATGTATATAAATATTCACATGTATATATAAATATTCACATGTATGTATGTATGTATATATATATATTCACATGTATATAAATATTTACATGTGCATATCTTAGACACACACATACGTGTGTGTGTGTGTGTGTAGACATGTCTGCGTCTACGATCAGAGTCGATGCTTTCTTTGTTATTTTAAATTTCCGGTATTGCTACAAACGAGTCACACACACACATATACATTCATATATATATATATATATATATATATATATATATATATATATACGCTCTGAATACGTTGACCATCGTCATCATCACCTTAGTGAACTTTACGTTCTAAGTTCAAATCCCACTGAGGTCCAACTTTGCTTCCCCCCCCCCCCACTTCCTGGGTCGATAGAAAAAAAGTACTATTGGAGTACGAGAATTAATATAATCGACAATATCCAGTCCTCCCTTGCGTATCTATCAAAAATCATCATCATTATTATTAATCAACATCAATAGACAAAAGCCAGTCTGGTGCAATGTTGGCAGTCTTTATGTTTTGTGTTTAAAGCTATATATTGTGTAGTCTCAGAGAGAGCAGCTGTGATGTGTGTGTGTGTGTGTGTGTATTATATATATAAACTCTTATATTCTACATACATATATATATATGTATATACACATGTGGACGTTATGTTAAAACTATTTCAAATCTGAAATAAAATAAAACAAAAACACCCAAGCCCAAATGTTCGAACATACACGCATTAGTGTGTAGGTATTTTGTTATGTATATACACACATTTATAAAATGTGTATATATACACATCTGTAAAATATGTATAGCATATACAAACACGCATGTTTTCCAAGAAATCAAGATATATACAAAGTCTTTACTGCGGTGCTCCATCATGGCCATTGGCCGTAAGACTGTATACATACATATGCGCTATATGTATGCGTGTTTATGTATATTAACACGTATACAACGCACGTGTATAATATGTATATATATATATATGTATATACACACACACACACATTCTACATATATACACACACAAATCCATACACAATATGAGAATTCTGTCCCATGTGGAGGGACAACGGTTTGAACACAAAGACGGGACATATAGTGTGTGTATATATATACTGCACACGTAGATCTACATACATACAGCAATTTAATAGGACGATATATATTTCTATACATATAAGACTGATAATATTCAATAACTATATGCAAACACATACTATAAAACTATATAAACATATAGATAACGTATGTGATATATATATATATATATATCTATATATGTGTGTATATAATATAGAGATATATATATATATATATATATATATATATATATAACAGAGGCAAGCAAGACGAACAGACAGACATATGAATGGAAGACATATAAACAATATAAAGTATAAATAATATAATATAAATACCTAAGAGTAAGGTGGAAGAGAGGGGGGAGGTGGTGGTGAAGGAGGAAAGTTTGTGAAACTGAGTTGGTAGAATGTACCCGGAATATAAAGTTGGCTGGGCAACAACAGTGGAGCTTTGAGTAGGGTTGCGGGTAGTTTGGTGGTTGAGTGAGAGGAGAGGAGGTAGTGGTAGGAGAGATTAATGTGGGAGTAGGAGGAGCTGGAATAGGAGGAGTAGGAGTGGTGAGAGGGATGGACGGAGTGAATGGGAGAGATAGAGAGGGTGGTGTGCTTAGGTGAGTGCTGAGGGACAGTGTGAGGAAGAATGAAAGAGATAGAAAAAGGGGATGAGTGGGAGGGGGAAAGAGAAACGGGGAGGACGGTGTCTCGCGGGGAGGGATGACAGATGGTGAGACGTTTGAAAGAGTGTGAGGGGGGGAAGGAGAAAAAGAGAAGATGAGTGTGAGGGAGGGAAAGAAAATGGCAAAGAGAGAAAGGAGGTGGCAGGACGAATGAGTATGAGAGAGAGAGAGAGGGGACGGTGTGTTAGCGAGAGCGGTAAGAGAAGGTGAAAGGTAAGAAACGTGTGACGGAGAAAGAAAGAGAGAGAGAGGGAAAGGGTAGCAGGAAGAGTAAAGTTGGGACTAAGTAGGAGGAACTTGACAAAGAACGACACGGAAAAAGACAAAGACACTTATATACAAACGCACACACGCCTCTTTCTCTCTCTCTCTCTTATATATGTTATGTATATATATATATATATATATACACACACACACGTCTTTCTCTCTCTTATATATGTTATGTATATATATATATATATATACACACACACACGGCTTTCTCTCTCTCTCTCCTATATATGTTATGTATATATATATATATATATATATATATACACGCACACACATGGAACCGTTTTAGTAGTGTTATTGGACCCCGATAAATCAATGCATAGGGCCCGACAGTATATATATATACACATATATATATACATTTACTGAAAACAAACAACTGTATATTCGAATTCGGTCCCAAGATATGTCGGCATCCCACCCGCGGGCAAATTGCCCGTGTCTGGAGACGGCACTGCGCGCGTGTATGTGTGTGTGTGTATGTGTGGTTTGCGTGCGTATTTAGTCATATAACAAGATCCAGTGACGTTGCGAAGCCCCTTCTTCTAGGAACCATAGGAAAGGAGGGAGTGAAGAAGAAGAAGAAATGGTTGGCGTCAAAGAATGGACACGGAAATCGTTGAGTGAGAACGTCACTGCTCGCTGTATTGCTAGGCCAATCCTCGAGCTCTGACATACAATCGCGACAGATGGAAGAAAAAACTGGTTTGCAGTAAGCCAGTCATTACGGTCCACCCGTACACGACTCTATCAGAATTCTGAAGGCCCAAGACAAGTGTGTTTTAGAGAGAGAGAGAAGGGAGAGCGCAAAATAGAAAGATAGAGAGAGAAGGGAGAGCGCAAAATAGAAAGATAGAGAGATATGTAATAAAAGAGAGGCGGAGGTGGTGCGTATGTGTGTATATGGGAGAGAAAGAGAAACAAAAGCGTGACGGAAGTGACGAGGAAAAGGTGAGGGATCGGACAGTGAGTGTGAGTGAAAGAAAGAGTGGCAGAAGTAAGAACGGAGTGGAAGGAACTGACAGGTAAAAGAGAGGAAATATAAAGAGAGAGTGGAAGAGAGGTAGGGAAGTTGAGGTGGCCAGATACAGACAGACAGATAGATAGATAGATTGAGAGAGAGATACAAAAGAGATAGGAGGGAGAGAGAGTGATGGGGAAAAGAATGAGACAGATGTGACAAGGAAGGAGTGTTATAGTAATTAGTTTAAGATAGTTAAGGGATGAGGGAGAGAGAGTAAAAGTTATGAGAGGGGGAAACAAGAATAGAGAAGGTGAGAAAACAGACAGAAAGAAAGGAGAAAAAGAGAAAGAAACAGCGTTGCAAGAAAAAAAGTAAGAGTGAGGGGAAATAAAGAGAGAAATAATGTAAGTAAAAGAGATGGAGTGAGAGCGGAAGGAGGAAGGAGATAAAGTAGAGCAGAGAGTAGACAAAAAGAAAGAGAGAGAGAGAGAGAAAGGACTGAGATATAAAGGAAGACAAAGAAAGGAAAGAATAAGGAGGAGGAAGGGATGGAAGTAAAACGATTAAGAGAAAGGAAGAGGAAGATGATAATAAAGAAATAAACAAGAAAGGAGGAGGAGGATAAAGATATAAACAGATGGGAAGGGGAGAATGAAAGAGAGAGAATTGAAGGAAATA
Source organism: Octopus bimaculoides (assembly GCF_046866305.1). Taxonomy (NCBI): domain Eukaryota; kingdom Metazoa; phylum Mollusca; class Cephalopoda; order Octopoda; family Octopodidae; genus Octopus; species Octopus bimaculoides. The sequence goes on along the minus strand of NC_142953.1, from coordinate 18,466,370 downwards.
CGGAGAAATAACAAAGAAATGAAACAGGAAAAGAAGAAAGAAATAAAGAGAGAAACAGTAAGAGTGAGAATATATGGAAAAGGGGAGGGGGAGGTTAAGCGAGTTAAACAACAAAGAAAGAAAGTAAACCATCAGAGTGGTAGGAAGAGGGAGAAAGAAAGGAAAGTTTGAGGAGAAAGAGGATAAGGTAGGGGAAGAGAAAGAGATAAACAAAGCAAAGGAAGGCGAAGGGAGAGGAAAGAAAAGCAGAGGGGCAGAGACAGTGAAAGAGAGAGAGAGAGAAGTTAAGGAAACGGAGCTGGAGGTTGAAAGACAGATATACAACAAAGAATGAAAGACAGGGAGGAGAAGGGAGAGAGATAGACAGAGAAATAGAATGAAAGTAACAGAGAGATAGAGAATAGAAGGGAAGAAGGTAGGGGATAGGTGGCAGTTATTATTTTCGGAAACAAAGACAGAGATAGATTGAGAGAGAGAGAGAGAGAGAGAGAAATGCTGGATGATACATAGAGAGAGACAGAAGAGGAATAAAATATGTATCGAAAGTTAGTGCTTTGTCAAAAAAATAGACAGGTAGAGAGAGAAAGGAAGAGAGATACATAAATAGACAGATAGTCACAAAGAGAAAGAGACAAACAGATAAATAGAGAGAGGGAGGGAGATAAAGAGAGATAGAGAGAGGGAGGGAGATAAAGAGAGAGAGAGAGAATCACACACGCATGCACAGAGAGAAACACAGAAAGAGTAACACTGACTGACAGAGAGACAGATAGATAGATGGATAGATAGAAAGATAGATAGATAGATGGGGACAGAGAGAGAAATGGTCGAAGTGATGGTGTGTGATGTTTGTTAATGATGGAGAGTCTCGTACTTTCTCGGCTGACCGTTAACGAGACTTTAACAAAACATCAGCCATCAAGTTGAGGAAAAAGCAAGAGACAGAGGAGGCAAAGAAGATGAAACAGCATCTGTGAAGGCAATGATGCTGTTGTTATTGTTGTTTAACAACAGGACTTTCTTGACCCAGCAAATCTGTAATCAAAGAATCAAACGCTTTCCAGACGCGACCATCTAATTCAGTGATTCTCAACAATTTTTTTCTTTTTACCTATGGACCGAGACCTCCCCACCATAGCCATTCGATGTTTAAAAACTAATTTTATAGAAACTTCTTTCAAAATTCTTATTTTGTCTTTCACACATTAACTTGTGGTAGGTTGAACTATGTAAAATGTTAGAGAAAGAAACTTAACTCTTTCTTGCAATATATACCAATACCTACATCTAAAGCAAAATTTTTTCAGGGGCCCTTAAAATACTATTGTAGATCCCCATTTACTATTTTACTATGTGGACCCCTCCCCCCAATATTATATGGACCCCGGTTAAGAACCACTGATCGAACCCCATTTCTACTTCGCAGGCATAAGGTGAAGGTACGAGGCCTTAGTGGTCTACACCGGATGATGACACGTGGTATTCTTTAGCAAAACAACTTCTTTAGACGTTCATCCATTCCACCAAGCTGTAAATTAACAATAGCTATAAAGTTATCCCTGCGACGGGCCAGCTTCCCTTTCAGGAGGATGGTATGGTAACCTCACTCACTTCTACGACATGGAAATCTCCATGGGACACATGACAGACAAGTGAGGCACATTGTATGTAAAGCGGCTAATTGCCAGAGATTTTAGAGCATTGGATGGGATTCGTACAGTTTCCCGTCGAACAAATTCATTTACAAGTTATTTGTCGGTCCGAGGCTGTAGTAGTTGACACTCGCTTTGCAACCGCCTGGCTTTCAAATTCAGTCTCACTGCGTGGCACCTCGGGAAAGTGTCTTCATCTATAGCCTCCGTCCGATTAATACCTGTGAGTGAATTTGGTAAACGGAAACTGTGTGGAAGCCTATCAAATATATATCTACACACACTCTCACTCTCACGCACATACTTATATTTCTTTGTGTGTGTATGTATGCATGTGTTGTCTTTATTTTGTTTGTCCCCGCAATCGCTTGATAACTGGTGTCCGTTTGTTTATGTTCCCATAACTTAGTGGTCTGACAAAAGACACTGAGAAAACAAGTACCTGACTTTAACAAAAATGCTGGGGTTGAATTGTTCGACTAAACCCATCATGGCGGTGCCTCAGCATGGCCGCAGTTCAATGCGTGAAATAAGTAAAACGAGAATGTTCATCCTCTATCCATGGAATGACGGCTAACTTAAAGCTATTTGTTGCGTCTACAAACATGGAGTCAAGAGTTGGTAGAGCAACAAGCAAAATATTTTGTGCGTAATTATTCCGGTTATTTTGCTTTCTGACTTTCTGGTGATGTTTTAAATTCGGAAGGCGGAGGCAGGCGAAGAAATCAGTGACTGGACCAATATGACGAGCTGGCTGGACAATATGACGAGCTGGTTGGACAAGAGTGACCAGGCTACTGGAGGAACTCGTGCTTAAGCGGGAGGACATTCACTGTGCTGTCATCAATGCACTGCATGCAGACGATACAACAACCACAACCACAACAACAACAGAAGCAGCAGTAACATGGCGGCGACGACGACTTATCTCCTGAATTCAAATTCCGTCGAGGTTTCAACTTTGCCTTTTGTCTTTCTGGAGCCAGAAAAAGAAATATTTATTTATTTATTTATTTATGCGCCCTTTTAAAGCCTTAGCCAGGCTCATGGGCCCGGTTTCCCGGTTTCTATGGCGTATGTGCCCCCCCCCCCCAGCTAGACGACACGCCAGTCCATCGCAGCGTTACTCAAGAAACAGGGAGAAAGAATGAGAGCAAGTTGGGGCGAAAGAGTACAACAGGGGTCGCCACCACCCCCTGCCGGAGCCTCGTGGAGCTTTAGGTGTTTTCGCTCAATAAACACACACAACGCCCGGTCTGGGAATCGAAACCGCGATCCCCCGACCGCGAGTCCGCTGCCCTAACCACTGGGCCACAAAAGAAATATTAGTTTCTAATTTTGGCACAAGGCTAATTATTTCGGGGGAGGAGTAAGTCGATTACATCATAAAGTAAGTACTAGCGTTTCACTGGTATTTACTTCATCGACTCCGAGAAGCTGAACAGCAAAGTCAACCTCGGCGGGATTTGAATTCAGAACGCGAAGACGGACGAAACGCCGTTAGAGATTCTGCCATCTCGCTGCCTTCCCAATAAATGAAATAGCCAGACCAGAGCTAGTAGGGAGGTTGTCGATGAGTGATGTATGCCTTGTAAGTATTTGCTACGGTTATTTAAGTTCTGAGTTGAAATCCCACCGGGATCTCAAATTTTATTGTTCAGCCTTCCGGGGCTAATAAATGAATCGTTAGAGCATTAGACGGCTTATGTATGCCTTGCGGGAATTAGTCCTTGCTCTTTACGTTCTGGCTGCAAATCCTGCGGCTGTCTCAAATTTACCTTTCATCCTTCAGGTGTCCATAAATGAAATACTAAAGGCGTGGCTATGCGGTAAGAAGTTTGTTTTCCACCCACATGGTTCCGGGTTCAGTCCCACTGCGTGTTTTCTTCTATAGCCTCGTGCCGACCAAGTGTATGTGGTAGACGGAAAATAAAAGATGCCCGTCGTATGTGTGTCATCTGTGAGGGTGAATAGTGTCTCTCGGTTAGTGTTGCTCTGAAACCCACTACCTATGCAATTTTCTAGACATCCTACTGAAAGCCTTGCTGAATTACGTCAAAAGTTTCATTAAAGACGATCTAGATATGCTTAAGCACAACTAATGAAGAGACATTATTGGTTTCCTTCGATGTTATTAATCTTTACACCAATATCCTACAAGACAATGGAATAGCGCAGAAACCAGGTTTTTATTATTGAAACTTTAAAATTTATATTTCAGAACAATTATTTCCTATTTGATGACACCTACTATCGACAAAAATGTGGAATTGCGATGGGCACAAAAGTAGCCCCTGTTCTTGAGAACCTAATAATGGGATATTTTTAATTCACCATATATGAAGTGTCACTGCCAAAATATGGATATCCATTTCAACATTATATAAAAGAAAATTGGAAAAGATATCTGGACGACTGCTTTATCATTTGGAATGAGACCACTGACAAACTTTTGGAATTTAAATCAAAACTAAATAGTATAAACCCTAACATTCAGATTACAATGGAATATAGCAAAGAACAGCTCTTTTTCTTAGATATTCTTATTAAAAAAAGGCAATAACCAAATATCTTCTGTTTAGCTCATGCCACCTGAAACACACCAAAAGAAATATTCCCTTTAATTTAGCGAAAACGATTTGCACAATAATGTCTGATAGAAATACTCGGGACCTCCGTCTTCAAGACCTCAGAACAACACTAACTGAGAGACACTATCCAGCCTCACTTATAGATGATGGAACTAAACGCGCCAAGAAAATTATCATTAAAACACTAAGGTAAACAAAATGAAACACCACACTTCATCTCAAAATACTAACGTATCAACTTGCAGCCTTAGAAACAATTAGGCATACAACATTATTGTACAAAATCTATTACTGCTCACTAGGGATGCAAAAATGAAAAACATCTTGAAAAGAAATTAATTCAAAAGCAATCCAAAATCGCTGAAAAGACTACTGACAAATGCAAAACTTTACACAACAGCTACGAAACCAATGATTACAAAAATGAGGACTTCTAAACTGTGGAACATGCCACAACCTACTGGAAGGCTCAGAATTCCAATTTGAACAAGGAGAGAAGTTCACAATTAAGACCAACTTCACTTGGGCATCCGAGAATTTAATTTATGTTATAACCTGTTCAGGTTGTGGACATAACTATATAGGAGAGACAAGTATGTCACTTAGACGGAGAACCAGACTACATAAGGAACAGATCCGTTTTCCAAGGTATGAACAGATCCGTTTTCCAAGGTATAAACAGATCCGTTTTCCAAGGTATAAACAGATACCATTGAGTGAACATATAGAGAGATGTACAGGAAATTTTCAATCAAATTTCAAAGTCTTCCCCATCTACCAGTGCAAAGAAACAATTTCTGTACAAGAACGTTTAAATAAAGAAAATGTATCGAAAAATACAGAGCACGACTAAATATGAACGAATAACCAACTTTGGTTTCAGAATATATTTTAATATATTTTAATTCGTGATCACATAATGAGTTTTTGTATGTTTATTTAACACACCCCAGAAATGAACAATTACTTCCTTTGTCCCCAGTAATAACTATCACTAATTACCTCCCCTTAGATGTTTCTACTTGTTGATTTATTCACAAACTTTCAAACAAGAACATGGACTAAAATCTTAAGAAAATATGAAATTACAATACTCTTTCATTTAAAATATATTGAAACGATGTAAACTGTGTGCATTTTTTCACATTATTTACATTCGACGGATATTTGTCCTCATCTTGTTTGTTGTTAACAACGTTTCAGCAGATATACCCTCCAGCCTTCTTCAGGTGTCTTGGGGAAATTTCGAACCTGGGTTCTCATTCCTAAGGTATTTTTCGATGTTGTTGTTGTTATTATTATTATTATTATTATTATTATTATTATTATTATTATTATTGTTATTATTATTATTATTGTTATATTGATAAATCGGGTATAGCTGACCATGTATGGAAAAAATGGAGACCACCTCCCCCTGTGGGATGAAGTTAAAATAATAGACAGAGAACACCACTGGAAAATACGAAAACTAAAATCAGCAGCACATATGCTAGGACACAACAACCTCCTAAGCAGACCGAGTGCAGATATGAACAGTATATGGGGACTGGTATTAAAGAAGGATAGGAGAACATTAGACTTGTAAGTCCTAAAATTCACTCCATAATTGCCTACAGGCATATGGCGTAGTGGTTAAGAGCGCTGGCTACTAACCCCAAGATTCCGAGTTCGATTCCAGGCAGTGACCTGAACAACAACAACAACAATAATAATAATAATAATAATAATAACATCGAAAAATACCTTAGGAATGAGACCCCAGGTTCGAAATTTCCCCAAGACACCTGAAGAAGGCTGGAGGGTATATCAGCCGAAACAAGATGAGGACAAATATCCGTCGAATGTAAATAATTCCTCATCTCTTAAATATAGAACTGTGTGCATTTTCTTTCTTTTATTATATATGTGTGTGTGTGTGTGTGTGTTTCATATTCATATCCTCATCATGTGAGGATAATCAAAATTTTCTTCCTCCCTTTTCTTACTGTATATATATATATATATATTATAATGCTAGGGGATTTCAAAATCCGAACTTACAAGGACATACAATTTAATAATATCAAATTGAATTATATAACGAGAAATATATTAATAATTTAGAGAAAAACCACCATGGTGCAACTCAAACGATGAAGGAGATCAGACACCATCAAGAAAAGCGTACTAGACAAAATACTAGTTTAAAAATCTAAAAAATCTAAGAGAAAACTAGTAATCCATAAAATCTATAAAATTTAAATCAGTTTAGTAAATTTATAAAAACGAAAGTGAATGAAAGACTACGCGCGTTTCATGGCCACATAAAAGTGGAAAAATCTGGTCAATCTACAATGAATCGATTCATTTAATAGTTAATCATACTATCTTTATATATGTTTTCTTTTTCCTAATCTACAGTAATTATTTCTCCATTAGACGTTTTATGCCTTTAACTTGACAGATGTTTATTATTATTATGATTATTATTATAAAACCTTGACACTTATTTATTTATTGTATTAATTTTTTGCTCAAACGTACAGATTTCTACTTTTCTTATTTTATCGCACTTTTAAATATTAGGTTACGTTTTTTGAAGTTACATGACTTGACGAGTGTCCTCATTATGAGTGGTTTTTATCTTGATCGATTCATTGCAGATTGACCAGATTTTCCCACTTTTATGTGGCCATGAAACGCGTGTAGTCTTTCATTCACTTTCGTTTTTATAAATTTACTAAACTGATTAAAATTTTACGTCCAATATTTTATAGATTTTATGGATTACAAATTTTCTTTTGGATTTTTAAGATCTTTAAACTAGTATTTTGTCTAGTACGCTTTTCTTGATGGTGTCTGATCTCCTTCGTCGTTTGAGTTGCACCATGGTGGTTCTTCTCTAAATTATTAATATATATATATACTTTTTATTTAAACTGCAAATTCGTCACAGAACTGTTGCTCAGAGTTTCACGTTCCCGTTCGTCGAACATCTGTGATGAATGTATACACTTGACTGTGTATGTGTGTGTATGTATGTGTGTGTGTGTGTGTGTGTGTGTGTGTGTGTGTGTGTGTGAGTGTGTGTGCATAATATATATATATATATATATATATATATATCATGTTATATCAAGCATATATATAACATGCTATATCAAATCCGAGCCAAACAGAGTTCATTTAATGTGATGCATCTTATTACGTCTCCTGATGAGACGTTTTTTCACCGAGGGGTGGACCACAACTAGTGGAATCGAAGCAGGATGTGTCGAAACGATCGTTGTGAGCAATAAAGTTTCCCGTGTATTTCATTATCCGTCTCTATCGTTTGGTGTGTGTATATATATATATATGTGTGTGTGTGTGTGTGTGTGTGTGTGTATGTGTATGTATTTATGTATGTACGTATATGCACACACACACACACACACACACATACACAAACGCATCAGACGAGAAACCACAGCTATCAGATATTGACGTACGAAATTTGCCAGAGCGTATTAAAAGTAAATAATACGTTATAGTTTGGATTCTTCCTGTTCTTTGTGCACTCCATGAATTATTATAAGTTTGGCAAACATCAGCATGCGTCAGTAAATAATTTGCTGATTCCTACAAACAAAAGCTTGTGCTCTTATAAGATTCATCGGTCCGGTGAGGTAGCTTCAACTGAGGAGACACAATGAAGTCGAAACATTGGTGTCTCAAAGTCCCCTTACACCGGTGAATCGCGTGTGTTATGAACGCTCATTGCCTGAAGGGAGGAGGCGTCCTTTGATGAGGAAAAACAACAGCGATCAGATGTTCATGTTTGAATCTGCAAAAACGTATTGGCAGTAAATAGATATGCTGTTGGGTTCTCATGATAGTAGGGGGCTGCAACGTTGAAGCTTTCCATATTAAAAGATAGGTTAGGGATCCTTCTGCTACGCCCCTTCATTAGGTTTTTGAGAGAGAGAGGGAGGGGGGGGAGAGATAAAAAGAGACAAGATAAACAATTGAATGAAATGAGAAAGAGAGAGAAGCGAATAAATGAGAGAGAGAGAGAGAAAGGAAGAGAGAAAGAGAGACAAATAGACATACCAATTGAATGAGATGTGAGTGAGCGGGTAATGTGAGGAGGAAAGGAGAAAGGAACAGAGAGAACGAGAGCAACAAAAACGGAGAGTAGGGGAGAGAGAGAGAGAGAGAGAGAGAGAAAGGAAGAGAGAAAGAGAGACAAATAGACATACCAATTGAATGAGATGTGAGTGAGCGGGTAATGTGAGGAGGAAAGGAGAAAGGAACAGAGAGGAACAGAGAGAACGAGAGCAACAAAAACGGAGAGTCGGGGAGAGAGAGAGAGAGAGAGAGAGAGAGAGAGAGAGAGAGAGAGAGAGAGAGAGAGAGAGAGAAAGAAAGGGAGAGAGAGAGAGAGAAATTAACTGAAAAAGAGTGAGTAGACCCATTGAACGAGAGGGAGAGACAGATTAGTCACTGACTGAGCAAGCAAGAAAGTAGGGAGAGTGTTGAGATAGAGGTAGAACATGAGGGTGAAATGCTGAGTGAAGTAGGGAGGTCGAGAAGGAAGAGGGAAAGAGTGTAGAGAGAGGCGAAAGGAGAGAAAGAGAAACAGAAGACACTGATGGAAACAAGAGGGGGGAAGAGGAGTGAGAAAAAGTTAAGTAGTCGCAAAGAGAGAGAAAGGGGGAATGCAAAGTATGAAGAAAGAGGGGTTATGCGGAAGAGAGAAGGAAGTATAAGGGGGAGGAAGATAGAATGAGGAAGAGGAAAAAAAAAAGAGAACGAAGATAAGTATGGGGGGTAAGAAGTATGAAGGGGAGGTAGCGAAATAAAGAAAAAGAAGGAAAATAGGAAGTTATAGGTAGAAGCGAGAGGGTGAAAATAAAAGAGAGAAAGAGGATGGTGATAGAAAAGATGGTGAGTGAGAAAGAGGATAAAGAGAAGAGAAATAGAAAGGAGAGGGATGAAGAAAGGGAGGCCTAAATGGAAGAAAGTGCAGGCGATAGGTCTGCTGTGTATATAGCTAGAATAATCGGCTGCAAACTGCCCGATCGGGCATTTTATATAGATTTGTCAGTGAAAAGGCCGACCGTCGGCCGGTCGGATAAATAGTTTGATTGAATCTCCGGAAAGCTCGGTGGATAGTTAGTTAGTCCTTAGAGTAAGTCAGCTGGACAGGTAAATAGCAAATCTATAGGATGGATACTAATCAGTCCGATATTAGCTGGTCGTGCCATTAACAAAAACAGTCGGGTAGGTAGCAGACCAACCAACCTGTTGGCCAGGCAGATCAATTAAGTTTATAGTAACTTGGTGGAGAGGCGTGGATGGCCGGGTAAATAACTCAGATCCTGTTGACTTACGAAGACGTTTCAGCCGAGACAACACCGGAACACATTATTCAGTGTATTTCGGTGTTTGAAGGTAATAGGCAACTATTTCTTGCAGGATGAGTGATTACGCAGTGGAAGTTCCAGTTTTGACTGTTGGAGGTTGAGGAAAGGATTTGATATTTTTTCCCGGTCAGCTACGGAGGGAGTCGTCGTTGTTCGTTCACTTCTCAGAAACTTTCTACATACGTCAAACGGTGAGAGAGAGAGAGAGAGATAGATAGATAGAGAGAGAGAGAGTGAGAGAAGGATGAAAAGAAGGTAAAGAGACTGAGGGAGGGAGAGAGAAACTAAGGAAACAGAGAAGGGGAGAGATTGAGATTGGGAGGACTAGGGAGAGAGAAGGAGGGATGGTGTAAGAGGAAGGGAGAAAGAGAGAGAGATAGGGAAGAAAAGGGAGAGAGAGAGAGAAAAAGAGACTGAAGAAAGGAAGGGAAGAAGGAGGAAAGAAAAGAGGTAGGAAGAGAAAGAGAGAGAAAAGCAGAAAAAAAAATGGAGACGGTAGAGAGAGAGAGAAACTGAAATAGAGAGGGCGAAAACAGCAATTGTGGAAGAAGTAGCTAAGAAAGAGGAATAGCGGGAGAACGAAAAAGAGTGTCTTTCAGCCAAACCTCCTCCCCCGCCGCCGCCGCCGCATGCTGTGTGTTTGAATAAATCTTCCATTATATTCAGGCTTTAACAAAATTTCTGTCCAAATGAAAATTTAGATAAACCAAACAGTGGTGATTGTTGCTAACTAATTATCTGTACAACTACAACATTGATTTCCTGGAAACTTTAGTTCTCAAGCCTCTTTGAGTGACTGAGTTTTTCGCACCAACATTCTGAATTAAACCAATATTGGTCTCAAATTTTGGCACGAGGCCAAGGTTAAGTTATTTTATTGAACCATGAGGATGAAAGGCAAAGTTAACCTGGGTGGAATTTGAACATAGGACATAAAGGTGAATGAAATGCCATCAACCATTGTGCTAACGGTTCTTGCCAGCTCACCACCTTTTGATTAAGCAAATGTTGATTTCGAATTTTAGCACAAGGCCAGCAAGTTTTATTGACCTCAGTGTTTAACCAGTATTTAAAGGAGGCGACTAGATGTGTTTGAGATGAGATGTTTTGAGGGCTATGGTTGGTGTGACATGGATGGACAGGATGAGGAATGAGGAGGTGTGAAGGTGAGCAGGAATGGGAGAAAAACTAACAACCAAACGGGATAGACGAATGTTGAGGTGGTTTGGCCACATGGAGAGGAGTGGATGGTAAGGAGGGTGATGAAGGCAGAAGTGGTAGGCAGCAGAACTCGGTTTGTGTGGATGGATGGACGGAGTGAGGAAAGCTTTGGTGGTCAGAGGTGTTGGAGTGAGAGAGGCAAAAGAGTTTGTTAATGATAGGAAATCTTGGAGAGTGGTTGTGGACAGATGAGTGAATTTTGATGCTGCTCAAAGGGGTACAGAACCAGCATGATGCAGCGGAGGTAAACCAGTATATGCTGTCGGGTCCCACTGCTGATATTGCGGGTTGTGTTCGATGCCTTCACCTGAGCATAGAACAGGGCTCGTCTCTTTGAGCTGGGAAATGAATGGAATGCCTAGTGTGTGTTTTGTTGTGGGTACCCCCTCCTAAAAAAAACAAGGAATAAAACTGGGTATATATATTAAAAAAAAATAATTTATCAACCCCGCAAAGATGAAAGGTAAAGTTGACCCCAGAACAGACGAAATGCCACAAAGCATTTTGCTCAGTGTGCGAACAATTCTGATAGCGCGCCACCTTTGAATAAAACAAATATTAAATTTGCTTCAATAAGCAAATGAAATACAATTATCTGTTCATTTGTATAAATGATGTGGAGGCACATGGCTCAGTGGTAAGGGTGTCAGCATCATGATCGTAAGATTGTGGTTTCGATTCCTGGACCAGACGACGCGTTGTGTTCTTGAGCAAAACACTTCATTTCACGTTGCTCCAGTCCACTCAGCTGGCAAAAGGAGTAACGCTGCGATGGAGTGGCGTCCCGTCCAGCTGAGGAACACATACGCCATTGAAACTGGGAAACCGGGCCCATGAGCTTGGCTCGGCTTTAAAAGGGCGCATTTATTTATTATTTTAGTATAAATGATACAAGATTATTAATTATGTACAGTACAAGGTACTAGTTTGACTAAGGTACCAATAAATTAGCCTGGTGACCATGGGAACTTGAAATACTCGCTTCTAAATTCCTGCAGGTTATTAGAGGGTCTGGATCATCAGGGTCTGAAAAAAGTGTTGTGCCTGTACAATACTTTATTGCTTTTCGTAAACAACTTTATTCCATCTGTTAAACTACATTTATGATATTCTGTAGGTTTTGACCGTAAATAAAAGACTCGGTAAAACTCATTTTCGACCCACTCTCTTGAAGTTTGTCTTAGATCTGAAACTGTGTCCACTCAGTAAGAACAACTGAGCCACCACATCGTATCAGGTGATG
>NC_142953.1:18436773-18449273 GCF_046866305.1 Octopus bimaculoides | reverse complement strand
AAGGACTCCCTCGACCCTGGGAACATCCTGAGCTCCAGAACGGAGGTCTTTAGACTGTGCTTACATTTCAGAAAATCCCTGCTAGCCTATTGGAATCCACAGGATAACAGGATCACCAGTGATTGATAGCGAAGGAGAGACAATCCCCATTGTTGACATTGAGTAACGGAGTCCTTTCCTGCTCCATATTCGAGATAGGCCACTCACTAGAGAGGCCTTTAACCAACAGGTTTTGTGATTTGATGTTATGCCATAAAGCTAAGTCCTTTATAGATGTGAAACCTAGGGTAATCTCATAAACTAGTCTTATTTAACTTTGATATATACGAGGGTGAGTGAAAAAGTAATGTCATTTTGTGTAGGACAGGTATAATTAGCAACACAGGGATATGTATCATACATCAAAATGAAGCTGGTCCTCTGTGGATCACATCCCTACTTCTCAACATAGTCACTGTTTCTCTCAATAGCAATGTTCCACCTTTGAATGAGAGCATGTATCCCTGCCCGATAAAATTCTGTTGACTGTTCTTTGAGCCACTTCTTCACTACCTCCACACTCACCAGATTTAGCGCCTTCAGACTATCATCTCTTTGGCCCCATGAAAGAGCGTTTGAGAGGCAAACATTATTCCAGTGACGAGGAAGTGAAAACTGTAGTGAAGAAGTGGCTCAAAGAACAGTCAACAGAATTTTTCGGGGCAGGGATACATGCTCTCATTCGAAGGTGGAACATTGCTATTGAGAGAAACGGTGACTATATTGAGAAGTAGGGATGTGATCCACAGAGGACCAGCTTCATTTTGATGTATGATACATGTTCTTGTGTTGGTAATTATACCTGTCCTAAACAAAATGGCATTACTTTTTGACTCACCCTCATATATATATGTTTATCAATTCATTTTGCAAGATTCCTGATGTGAAATCATCTGTTGAAACAGATATCGTTGTATTTCAGGATGGTTATTTTATTTTATTTTTTTGCCAAATAAACACATGCACTATATATTATATATTTTTTCCTCACTCATTTATTACCGTTCTTATTTCATTATTTTAACCTATGTCCATTGTCCGGAAATTTTTCATCACACATCTGTGACTGTTTCAGTGACACTTTTCTTTCCCATGTGTGTTTCGTTTTTGGAAAGGAAAAGTATCACTGAAGAGGTTACAGATGTATGATGAAAGATTTCTGGACAATGGACATGAGTTAAAATATTAAAATAAGAATAGTAATAAACAAGTCAAGAAAAAAAGAAATATATATATATATATATATATAAGAGTATGAAAACAGGGAAAGCACCTGGCCCTTCAGGAATCACTGCAGAGATGCTCAAAATATCTGGCAGTGTCGGCTATAGCCTAGTCAGCCATATTGTTAACCAGGTAATACACAAAGAAGTCATACCTAATGACTGGTGTAGCAGCACCATAGTCAACTGCTACAAAGGTAAAGGTGACGCTTTAGATTGTTATGTTTCCCTCGGGTGACTCGTAGAGATAACATAACGAGTTATACAATTTAATTATTACATTTATTGTTCAATTACATACAAAGAACGCACTCACCCAATGTTCGTTATGAATAAACAAAAGTCATGTCCGCCATATATATATCAATGACATTTTACTACGACAGTCCCACAAGACAACAACAATGAAACAATGAACTCAGACGAACCACATGACACACGGAACGTCAGACGAATTACATATCTAACAGTCCATATAACACCTCCCCACTGAAATTGATGCTACACAAGAAGTATCAACAGCAAAGTCTCTCTTGGGTTTTACGGGTTCTCTTGGACCGTCTTGGGTTGTCTGGTCCATACTCTGGAACGGGTAACATGGTCTTGGGTCTGGTTTGTCTTTGTGTTAGTGGCACAGTTTCCGAGATCTCCATCGGGTGATCTGTTGCAAATTCAAATACAGTGTTTTCTGCATCACCAGGTTCATTGTCTTCCTCAGTTGTGTACCGCGGTCGCAGCTGTTCCCAGTGTCGTCTCCACATCGGGCCATGAGGTATGACCTTCACGTTAAAGCAGCGAGTACCCAATGACTTCTTAATGATTGCTGGTACCCATCGGGGATCTTTGTCTCGGCGAGGTCCATAGTAGAGTGCATACACAGGATCTCCGGCCTTGTACTGCCTGGTAACTTTAGCGACATCAGCCGAGCTTGGAGTCACCTGAGACTTATGTGCTTCCTTAGACTGTTTGCCTTGAGCAATGTGTACTGGCGATGGCAGCAGAGAATCAATCCTTGTTCGTATCTGCCGGTGATTCAAAAGTTCACTTGGAGAGAATCCACAGGATGTCGGTGTTCTCCGGTACTGCATCAAGAATTCTTGAAGTGCTCGTGTTGGCGGAAGAGAAGACTTCCTCAGAGCTTGTTTGAAGGTCTGCACCAAACGTTCCGCTGCTCCGTTGGTAGCTGGGTGGTAAGGTGCCCCTGTCAGGTGTGTGATCCCGCGTTCTTTGCACCAGCTCTGGAACTCCTCAGACGTAAAAGTTGGTGCATTATCGGTGACCAGTGTGTGAGGAAATCCGAAGTGCGCAAAGTCTTCCTCAAGCAGATTCAAAGTGGCTTTGGAGGACGTGGAGGAAGTGGGATGAATGCATGGGTACTTGGAATAAGCATCTGTGATCACCAGCCAATCTCTACCCATAAAATTTATTGCATGGTCCAGATGTAAGCGGCTCCACGGCTTTTCTGGTAACATCCATGGGTGAACTGGAGGCTTAGATGGCTGCCTTTGATGTTCGTTACATGAATCACATCGTCGACTGGCTATCTCTATAGCAGCATCGATACCAGGCCAATATACAGCAGTTCTTGCTAGCTGTTTCATGCGTTCCATGCCAAAGTGTCCGAGATGCAGAAGATTGAGGATCTTTGGCTGCAAGCTATGTGGAATCACAACTCTAGATCCATGTATAAGGCATCCATGACAGATACTAAGTGAGTTTGATAACTTACGGAACTTGTTGACTTCGTCATTGATCTCCATGTTCTTTGGTGGCCAGCCTTCACGGACGTAGCGCATCACTGTAGATATCACTGGATCTTTCCCTGACTCTTGACGGAGGACGTTAGCATCCACAGGTTGGACTTGAATACTAAGAGCTTTGATGGCACACACCATGTCTATGTCTTCACCATTTTCCTTTCTGTCAAAGTCGTTATCATCACCGAATGGCAAGCGACTGAGGGCATCAGCATTGCCATGATCTGCTGATTTCCGATATTCAATGGTGTAGTCAAACTGGTTCAGCCACAGGGCCCATCGTGCTAGTCTGTTAGCAGCGAGAAGTGGCGTCCCTTTCCTCGGACTGAATAGTGATGTCAGTGGCTTGTGGTCAGTCACGAGTACGAATTTACGACCGTACAAATATTGGTAAAACTTCTGCAAGCCAAATATGATAGCTAGGGCTTCCTTTTGAATTTGACTGTAGTTACGCTGTGCAGAAGTGAGAGTCTTGGACATATTGGATATTGGGCGCTCGCTTCCATCAGGATAGCGGTGAAACAGGACTGCTCCAATACCAACGTTTGATGCGTCACAAGCCAGTCCCAAAGTTTCGTTTGGATCGAAGTGTATCAGAACTTGACTTGATGAAAGTACATTTTTCAAGTGATCAAAAGCTGACTGTTCCTCATCTCCCCACTTCCAAATAGTTGACTTTTTCGTAAGGCAATAGAGTGGCTCTGCTATACTGGCTAGGTTTGGGATAAACTTTCCATAAAACTGAACTGAACCTAGGAAAGATTTCAAGCTTGATTCGTTCGTTGGAGATGGCATCTTTAAGACTGCTTCGACTTTGGATCCCTTAGTGATCCCTTCAGCCGACAAAATGTGTCCAAGGTATTCTACACTGGGTAGTGCAAACTGGCACTTTTCACGGCGACATCTGAGTCCATTGTCGCTTAGACGTGTGAGCAGACACTTTAGGTTGTTTAAGTGACTGTTTGCATCTTTCCCACTGACGAGCATGTCATCCTGGAAGACGGCCACTCCAGGTAGATCATGGGTCAGGTTTTCCATGATCTCCTGAAAGTAACCAGGTGCTGACTTGATTCCGAAAGGGAGTCGTTGTTGCAGGAGTACTCCACGGTGAGTGCTGAGTGCGAGTCTGCGTTGACTTTCTGGAGCCAGCTTGATCTGATTATAGGCATCAGCAAGGTCTATCTTTGTATATCCGAATCCACCTCCGAGTTTCTGCATCAGTTCAGCAGGGAGTGGCATTGGATGACGGTGATCAGCAAGTTGGTCATTAATTCCCACAGAGTAGTCACCACAAATCCGTAGTTTGGGCTTCAGGTTGCTTGAAGCGTGTGCTTTACGAATCGGTACCACTGGCGTTCCGTATTCATTGAATTGAACAGGCTTCCAGATTCCCTTGGCGATGCCTTCTTCGTAACCTTTGGCCAGGTCATCACGAAGAGCAAATGGGACCGGACGTGCCTTGTGAAAGACTGGTGTTGCGTCCGATTTGAACTTCACTTCCAGTTCAAAGTTCTTGAGACATCCCAATTCTTGCTTGAAAAGATCTGGAAATTCATCACACACGTTGTGACAATCTTGCTGCAGGGAAACATAGGGCTCGCTTGAGGTCTTTGGATACATCCCTTCTGCACCTTCCCTCTTAGCTTGGCTGTCTATGCTTTTCAAACCTAGAGCAGTGTCTACGGAAATTCCCAGAGTCTGGATAGCATTCCGACCCAGCAAATTAAGATCAGAGATCTTGGTGACTATGTAATGTATAAGATCCTGCTTACCAGTTGTTGGATCCTTGGTTTGGCCCATGAAAGTTCCTAGAACAGGCAGGTTGTGCTTGCTGGCAGATTCATAGCGATGCTTGACATCTTGCAGCTTTGGTCTTCCAAGTTGTTTCCAGACTGACAAGGAAACAAAATTGCCTGTAGTAGCAGTGTCCAATTCCATTGTGAACAGTCTGTTCTGGATTGTTACTGGCACAATTAAACTGTGAGTGTCTTGGGAAACTTCACCTAGGATCGCCTTGACTAGCTCAGCTTTTGTGATTCTTTTCACGGGAGTTTGTGAATGACCATTGCGTTGCTGATGTTGTTTTTTCCTACACACCGCTTGCAAATGACCCTTTTTATCACAAAAATGACATTTGGTTTCCCTGAAAGGACAGTCTGTTGCTTTGTGGGCCTTTCCACATCGGTAGCATTTCTCCTGGTTTGTGGAATAAGACTGCTGATGTTTCTTTTGAGGACTCTTATTCCTGTTCTGCTGGACCTTGTACACCTGCTTGGTTTTGGAACTG
This sequence comes from Octopus bimaculoides, assembly GCF_046866305.1. Classification (NCBI taxonomy): domain Eukaryota; kingdom Metazoa; phylum Mollusca; class Cephalopoda; order Octopoda; family Octopodidae; genus Octopus; species Octopus bimaculoides. Next base: position 18,443,967 of record NC_142953.1, on the reverse strand, counting down.
TATACAGTTTCTTTTGCAACCTTTGCTGCGTCTTCAGTCTCAATGGCAACCTGGACAGCACGGGCAAAATCTAGTTCTGAGTCTTTTATCTTAAAAAGCGCCTTCAGAACCGCTTCATTGTTAACCGAACATATGAATCTCTGTCTCAGAGCTTCATCCTGTGGGTTGGTGATCGCTGGAAAATCACAGGTAGCTGCATCCTGGCGTATACGTGCTGCCAGCTCCTGGAGAGTTTCGCCTGGCTTCCGCTGCATATCACTCCAAAACTTGAAACGCTCTCTCACAATGAAAAGTTTAGGGTCGAACTGTTCCTTCATGAAGTCAACGATTTCGTCCATTATCAAGTTGTTGATATCTTTAGGCGGATTTTGTTGGGTAGCCAGATTAGCAAGTAGTTTGTAAACAGTAGCAGTCTGATTGGTCAGGAACACTTGTGCCATGCGTTTTTCAGGTACAGCATTAGCAGCCACAAACTTACGGAATCTTGACCAGTAATCAGGCCATAGTTCTGTCGCTGAATCAAATGCAGTAAATGGTGGAATCGACACTGTTGTTGAAGCAGCTGAAAAATAGCCACTAGAATCGCCTTCAACTTGTCGAGCACCAAACAGTTTTAACAGAGCGTTCATATCTCTCTGATGTTGTTGCATTTGCTTGTCCATTTGTTCCCTAAACAATTTAATAAGTTCTACTGTCTGTTTTTCAGCCATTGTTATTACGATGAATAATTTTACGGTAAAGTAAGCATGTATCCTATCGGTCCTATCGGTCCTATCGATCCTATCGGCGACGCCAATAAACTCTGTTATGTTTCCCTCGGGTGACTCGTAGAGATAACATAACGAGTTATACAATTTAATTATTACATTTATTGTTCAATTACATACAAAGAACGCACTCACCCAATGTTCGTTATGAATAAACAAAAGTCATGTCCGCCATATATATATCAATGACATTTTACTACGACAGTCCCACAAGACAACAACAATGAAACAATGAACTCAGACGAACCACATGACACACGGAACGTCAGACGAATTACATATCTAACAGTCCATATAACATAGATACAAATAATTACAGAGGTATCAAGTTGTTGGATCAGGTAATGAAAGTCATGGAGAGGGTCATAGCCCAACTAATTAGGGAGCGAATCAATTTAGATGAGATGCAGTTTAGATTCGTGCCAGGGAAAAGTACCACTGATGCTATATTTCTGGTAAGACAACTGCAGGAGAAATACCTAGATAAGGATAAACCTCTGTACCTGGCTTTCGTTGACATGGAGAAAGCCTTTGACAGGGTCTCCCGATCCCTTATCTGGTGGTCAATAAGGAAACTAGGGATAGAAGAATGGTTAGTGTGAGCTGTGTGAGCCATGTACAGAGACGCTGTCAGTAAGGTGAGGGTTGGCAAGAAGTACAGTGAAGAATTCCAGGTAGTGGTAGGGCTCCACCAAGGTTCAGTCCTCAGTCCCCTCCTATTTATCATAGTTCTCTAGGCGATAACAGAGGAATTCAAGACAGGATGCCCCTGGGAGCTCCTCTATGTTGATGACCTTGCACTAATTGCGGAGTCACTATCAGAACTAGAGGAGAAATTTCAGGTGTGGAAGCAAGGACTAGAATCGAAGGGCCTTAGAGTCAACCTAGCTAAAACCAAAATCCTAATAAGCAGGAAGGTAGATAAAACACAAACCCCTTCAGGTAGATGGCCCTGCTCGATCTGTAGAAAAGGTGTAGGTAGAAATGTACCCAGATGTGCCCAGTGCAAGCTATGGACGCATAAGAGGTGCAGCACTATCAAAGGCAGGTTAACTAGGAAGTTAGTTTTTGTATGTGGTAGATGTTCAGGTGCAATAAACACTGAAAATGTGCAGAAAACAACTTCTGTCACATTCCAGGGAGAAAAACTAGATGTAGTTGATAGCTTCCGATATCTGGGTGACCAAGTTAGTAGTTGGGGTGGGTGCACTGAAAGTGTAGCTGCTAGAATAAGAATAGCCTGGGCAAAGTTCAGAAAGCTCTTACCTCTGCTGGCGACAAAGGGCCTCTCGCTCAGAGTAAAAGGCAGACTGTATGACGCATGTGTACGAACAGCCATGCTACATGGCAGTGAAACATGGGCCTTGACTGCTGAGGACATGCGTAAGCTCACAAGAAATGAAGCCAGTATGCTCCGATGGATGAGTAATGTCAGTGTGCATACCCGATAGAATGTAAGTATCTTGAGAGAAAAGTTGAACCTAAGAACCATCAGTTGTGGTGTGCAAGAGAGACGATTGCGCTGGTATGGACATGTGGTGAGAATGGATGAGGATAGCTGTGTGAAAAAGTGCCACACCCTAGCGGTTGAGGGAACCCGTGGAAGAGGCAGGCCCAGGAAGACCTGGGGTGAGGTGGTGAAGCACGACCTCTGAACATTAGGCCTCACCGAGGCAATGACTTCTGACCGAGACCTTTGGAAATATGCTGTGCGTGAGAAGACCAGGCAAGCCAAGTGAGACCAAAATCCAAGGCCTCTGCCAGGGATGTAGCCAGCCCACTTATGCGTACCTTTCCTTCATTGAACACTAAACTTGGCTTGCGAAGAACTGTTGGGGCAAACGAAAGCGAAATCGTGATGGCACCTGTACCAGTAAATCACTAAGAGCACCGTCTGAGTTTGATCTTTGCGAGAGCACCAGCTGTCTGGCTTTCATGCCGGTGGCACGTAAATAGCACCATTTGAGTGTGACCGTTACCAACGTTGCCTTCCTGGCACTTTCGAGCGAGTTCGTAGCCAGTACCGCTGAACTGGCCCTTGTGCAGGTGGCACATAAAATACACCATTTCGAACGTGGCCGTTGCCAGTACCTCCTGGCTGGCCTTCATGCTGGTGGCATGTAAAAGCACCCACTACACTCTCTGAGTGGTTGGCGTTAGGAAGGGCATCCAGCTGTAGAAACTCTGCCAAATCAGATTGGAGCCTGGTGTAGCCATCTAACCCTAACCCTAACCCAGTCCTCAGTCAAATCGTCCAACCCATGCTAGCATGGAAACTGGATGTTAAACGATGGTGATGATGATGATGATATATATATATATATATATATATACTTGTATACCTAAATATTCATGTATTCATGCATACATACTCATACATGGTGGTTGTCTACTCCTTACACAGAGTTTGACCACCTCCTGCACCTACACCTTAGCCCTTTCATGGCGTCTGATGTGACTTTTTAAACCAGACAGTGTTTTGAAAAAACACCCACACAGATTGCACCTCTGATCTGCACTACCAATACCTGCAAGTAAGTTCTGCTCATTGTGGATCCTAACATGTCTTTTAAGACCCCCATTGGATTTGCAAACCCTCTGGCACACACCACATTCAAACGTGTGCACAGACATATAATCAGAATAGCTGGATGAGGTTTGTTTTCCATGGGTTCGCAGGTGAGATTTGAGGCCAGCCAAGGACAGACATGGTCTGTCACAGACTGTGCACACAAAAAGGTCCTTGTCATTCACCTTCTCAGTCTTTACATTTTTCCTTAAATATCTCTTGAGCCCTGCTTGCATCATCCTGGCCTCTTCAAATGCTTTCACTCCACTCCACACCCTTGTTCGCCATCCAACTTGATCTGAAGCGAGGGCTTCTATATCTTTTGGAGCCATTCCAATTGACTTCATAGCAGTCCTTATGCCATCCTTAAACCTTTTTTTAGGTTTATGCCGATAACGTTTCCCCTCTGCAAGCTCACCATAAAACAGCTGTTTCGGCATGCGTTCATCTGCCATTCGAACAATATGGCCACACCATCTCAATTGGTTCCTCAAAATCATGGCTTTAATCGAGGGAATGCCTGCAGATGCAAGGATATCTGTGTTTGGAGTAAAAGAATTCCATTTAATTCTTAAAATATGACGAAGGCATTTTTGGTGGAATTTTTCTAACAGCTTAAAATGCCTTTCATAACAAGTCCAAGTTTCACAGGAATACAATAGGGATGTTAAGACAAATGATTTGTAAAGAGCCAGCTTTGTTTTGTTATTTATATGTCACTGGCGCCAGACGCGTAACTCCAAGCCACCAAATGCTTTTGCTGCCCTTTGAATTCGCAGGTGTATTTCCGTATCAAGATTTCCATCATCTTGAACAGAGCTTCCCAGGTAGACAAATGAATCGACAACCTCAAGTAACTTTCCCTTAACAAAAATTTTAGTGGGGTTACAAACAGCACCACACACAGGTTGATACATTACAACTGTTTTTTTCAGATTGATGGTCAGGCCAAAATCATCACAAGCTGCGTCAAATGCAGATACAAGGGATTGCAGACCCGATTCAGAACGACTAACCAGATCGCAATCGTCAGCATACAAAAGTTCCCTAATAAGTGAAGTAAAAACCTTCGTTTTAAACTTCAGTCGGGTCAAATTAAAAACATTCCCTGTTGTTCGATATTTTATGTAGATATCCTCCTCAGAGTTTTGAAAGGAATGTGACACCACAACGGCAAAGTATATTGCAAAGAGGGTGGGTGCATCAAGGTCTCCCTGCTTTACTCCATTTTCCACAGCAAAAGATTCAGAAAGCCTACCACCAAAATTAACCCTAACTCATACATAAATACATACATACATGTATACACATTTACACACACACACACACATACATGCACATACATATTAACACATGTATATCGCTGACCACAACATTCAGTTTTTTTCTCCGTGTTTTTCTCCTTGTTTTCTCCTTATTCTTTCTGTTGAAGAGCGTAGCTGGAAACGTTAAAGACTTTCTCTATTCCCGAGCATTAAACTAATACATCCTTTTGTTGTTTACACCACCTGTCCTCGTCTGTTGTTGTTTTTTTCGTAAATTCTCCCATATGTACATATATACATACATAGAGACAGACAGACATTTATGCGCACATACATGCATATATACATATATAGAAACACACATATATATATACATATCTACATACCTACATATATGAAGACATCTTGGATAAGTGTACTTTGCTCTAGCCTTGGGCTGACCAAAGCCTTGTGAATGGATTTGGTAGACAGAAACTGAAAGGATCTCACACATTTTCCAGTATATATACCTATATATATCTATAGGGCGGCGAGCTGGCAGAATTGTTAGCATGCCGGACGAAATACTTAGCGTTATTTCATTTGCCATCATGTTCTGAGTTCAAACTCCACCGAGGTCAACTTTGCCTTTCATCCTTTCGGGGTTGATTAAATAAGTACCAGTTAAGCACTGGGGTTGATGGAATCAACTTAAACTGTTTGTCTGTTCTTGTTTGTTCCCTCTATTTTTAGCCCCCTGTGGGCAATAAAGAAATAAATATATATATATGTTTGTGTGTCTGTGTTTGTGCCCCCCACCATCACTTGACAACCAATGTTGGTGTGTTTACATCTCCGTAACTTAGTGGTTTGGCAAAAGAGACTGATAGAATAAGTACTAGGCTTACAAAGAATAAGTCTTGGGTCGATTTGTTCGACTAAAGGCGGTGCTCCAGCATGGCTGCAGTCAAATGACTGAAACAGGTAAAAGAATAAAAGAATATGTGTGTGTGTGTGTGTGTGTGTGTGTGTGTGTGTATGTGTACACACACACACACACACACACAGACGGCATTCTGTTTTTCTTACATTTCTTTATCCAACTGAAAAGATCTGACCTGGACCCAATGCACCAATGGATTGCTGACTGGCAATTGAAGCTGGTGGTAGACAAGTGTACCACTATGCATTTTAGAAAAGAAAGAGAGAGAGAGAGAGAGAGAGAGAGAGAGAGAGAGAGAGAGAATTGACCTACTCACTCCACAACACCATCATCATCATCATCATCATCATCAGCAGCAGCAGCAGCAGCAGTGGTATCATTGGCATCATCATCACTGTTGCCATTCTTGTCATTGTCTTCGTTATCATCATCGCCATCATCATTGTCGTCGTCGTCGTCATCATCATCACCACCACCACCATCATCATGATCATGATCATGATCATCATCGTCATCATCACCATCATCATCATCACCACCACCACTACCACCCTCATCATCATCATCGTCGTCATCATCATCATCATCATCACCATCATCATCATCACCACCACCACCACCATCATCATCATCATCATCATCATCATCATCATCATCATCGTCGTCATCATCATCATCATCATCACCATCATCATCATCACCACCACCACCACCATCATCATCATCATCATCATCATCATCGTCATCATCATCATCATCATCATCATCATCACCATCACCACCATCACCACCACCATGATCATGATCATGATCATGATGATGATGATGATCATCATCATCATCTCCATTTAACGTCTGTTTTCCCATGCTGTCATGGGTTGGGCAGTTCGACAGGAACTGGTGAACCAGAGGACTGTACTGAACTTTAACATTTGCTTTCGCATGATTCTCTACAGCTGGATGCTCTTCCTGCCACCAACCACATCACTGAGTGTACTAATTGCTTTGTGCATGGAATTGGCTCAGGTGAGGTCACCGAGTGACTCACAGGACAAGAAACCTTGACTGAGTGGGGGAGTAGCAGTGAGGGAGGTGTCTTTATGGCATGTGATGAGAGGTTAAAATATGATAAACGGACAGGAAGAGGTGTCTTGGCATGGAGAAAGTACATGGTTGCCCCAGAGAGAAAAGAGAAAACATAGTGGTAAACGAGTGTCAGAGCATACCCTGAAGATACAGAAAGATGAACCCAAGAGAATTTGTAGGGGTCGATATGTAGGTTCACTGCTGGTGTATGTGACCCAGGCATGTCAACAATGAGCTGTGTTGGAAATCCTCTTAGCCCCTTGTGGAGCATAGGGCCGGTTTCCCGGTTTCCATGGCATATGTGTTCCCCCCTAGCTGGACAGGACGTCAGTCCATTGCAGCATTTTACTCAAGAAACAGGAAGAAAGAGTGAGAGAAAATTGGGGCGAAAGATTACAACAGGGGTCGCCACCACTCTCTGCCAGAGCCTCGTGGAACTTTAGGTGTTTTCACTCAATAAACACACAACGCCCAGTCTGGGAATCGAAACCGTGATACTCTGACTGTGAGTCCGCTGCCCTAACCACTGGTCCATTGCGCCCCCACAATGAGCTGTGTTGAACGAACCATATTTCTAAAATCATT
>NC_142953.1:18416773-18421773 GCF_046866305.1 Octopus bimaculoides | reverse complement strand
CAGTAGCAACATTTTCCTTTTATGGCAAAATATGCACCTAATTCAATAAAATTATGAAGGTTACACTGGTTATTCTGCATAAAATGCAAACCATTTTATGTTTTTGAAGATTACGTAGATATAATTCACCCCTGCTTTTCAATCTCAGTATCTAAGCTATACATAGTAATGCTGTAGTACACATGCTGCGTACACTCCTACAACACCGATTTTTTTACTTACTATAAAGGCAAAAGTAAATCTGCCTTCAACTCAGTCGTGCACTGGTATTTTGCTTATTTTTTGTGCATTTTGCTATATAAAGGTCACCAACTGCCTACCCTGAGTAATTACTGATGGCATGTGCCTGATGCATACATGGAATTTTGTCAGTGAACAGGTCATGGTCTCAAAGCGAGGAAAATATTTTGACACAAATTAAATTTAAATGTTGAAGTGAATCTAACGGTTTTTGTGTGTTTCTTAAATGGCTTATAAACACCTTTCACCCTGCAATTGTTTTTGTTTCAGCACACAATCTCATATCAGGTCACTTGCTATGCAAGTACATCTCTGTAAATATATATGTATATATATATATATATATATATATATATATATATATATATATATATATATATATATAGATAGATAGATAGATAGATAGATAGATAGATAGACAAATACGATGGGCTTTTTTCAGTTTCCATCTACCAAATCCATTTACCAGGCATTGGTTGGCTCAAGGATATAGTAGAAGACACTTGCCCAAGGTGCCACACAGTGAGATTGAACCTGGAACCATCTAAATGGGAAGCGACCAACCTTGCACCTATATCGAACTACAGCAACCAACACCTCTCTGTTGCAACAGACATCTTCAAATTCCATGAGAAATTAATCTTATTGTTATTATCGGGGCACTCCGTTGGTTATGACAACAAGGGTTCCAGTTGATCCAATCAATGGAACAGCCTACTCATGAAATTAAAGTACAAGGGGCTGAGCGACTCCACAGACATGTGTACCCTTAATGTAGATCTTGGGGGAAGATTCAGCGTGACACAGAGTGTGACAAGGCTGGCCTTTTGAATTACAGGCACAACAGAAACAGGAAGTAAGAGTGAGAAAAAGTTGTGGTGAAAGAGTACAACAGGGGTCGCCACCATCCCCTGCCGGAGCCTCGTGGAGCTTTAGGTGTTTTCGCTCAATAAACACTCTCAATGTTCGATCTGGGAATCAAAACCGCGATCCTAAGACCGCGAGTCTGCTGCCCTAACCACTGGGCCATTGCGCCTCCACGTATTCCAAATATCATATCAATAATAGCTAAGACATTTTACAAGATACTTCATTATTTCGGATCAACTGGAACCCTCGTCGTCGTAACCAACGGAGTGCCAACAATTTGGAATATAAATTAACATGAAATTTTGATAGAAGGTTTTAATTTAGATCACTTTAATTATTTTGTTCCCATATTTCTGTTGCTGGAACTCATTTGCAGCTGAGAGCACTGCAGTAAAGTGAAATGAAGTATTTTGCTCAAGAACATAATGTATGTCCAAGCCTGGCAATTGAAACCCCAATTTTACAATCACAAGCACATCACTCTAACCACTAGGCCATGCATTTTCTCATATACAAAGACACAACAACAAAAATAAATAAGTAAATTTTTGGGAATGTCACCTTATTTCAATCATTTGAAATAAATAAATATTCCCTTATTCCCTTATTTCAATTAATTTTGAAAAGAATGAAGAATTTAGGGAAATAACTGTCATTTATTAACCCTTTCGATAGCAACTGGTTGAAACCACCTCTGGCTCTGTAGTACAAATGTCTTGTTTTCATAAGTTTTGAATTAAATATCTTCCACCAAACCTTAGTTACAATTTATGTTCCTAACACTAGCTGAATGATAACTAAGTTATTTTACTAAATTCTTTGTTATATTTAAAGTAATTGAAAGAAACACAGAACATCTGAAAATAAATACAATAACAAAAGGGTTAAGTTGGTGTTTGGAACATAAATTAACAGGAAATTTTGATGGAAAGTTTTAGCTCAGATCAATTTAGCACTTTTGTTATGATATATGTGCTGAAGCACACTGCCTTTTGTTTCAATTAATATTGGAAATAATGATGAATTTAGTAGAATAACTTTGTCAATATTAAACTAGAGTTGAGAGCATAAATCAATATGACATTTTGATAGGTCTTAAATTAGATCACTTTCAAGCCTAAAGTTTGTCTCACAGAAACAGGAATAGTTTCTGGCAAACTGGTTTCACTATATATATATATATATATATATATATATATATATATATATATATATTCTTTTATTCTTTTATTGGTTTCAGTCATTGACATTGAACTGCAGGCATGCTAGAGCACTGCCTTTAGTTAAAAAAATTGCCCCCAGGACTTATTCTTTGTAAGCCTAGTACTTATTCTATCGACGAACTGCTAAGTTATGGGGACATAAACACACCAACACCGGTTGTCAAGCAATGGGGCGGGGACAAACACAGACACACAAATACATTCATACATACATACATACAAATATATATATATATATATATATATATATATATATATATATATATATATATATATATATGTATGTATGTATATGTATATATATATATATACAAGGGGCTTCTTTCAGTTTTCACAAGGCTTTGGTCGGCTCAAGGCTATAGTAGAAGACACTTGACCAAGGTGCCATGATGCAGTGGAGCTCAACCCGGGACCATGTGGTGGTAAGCAAGCTTCTTACCACACAACCACTCCTGCACCTGTATGTATGTATATATATATATATATATATATATATATATATATACACACACACACATATATATACATATATACACACATGCACTTGCATGCAGAAATATATAGTTATATGTGTGTGTGGGTGGGGTGGGGTGGATACGAGAGAAAAACTTATTTTGAAATCCACTGAAAGCTATAAAAACTGTTTTGATATAAGTAAGGGTGGGAAACACCACAGTGTGGCTATGGCAGTAAACCATTATTGCTATTCATGATGATGATGATGATAATGATGATGATGATGACGACTACGACAAGTATGCAAATAAGTCTGAACACATGAGATAGAGAAAGAAAAGGAGAGGGGGAGAGCAGAGGAGGAAAGAGGGAGTGGGAGAGGGAGAGGGAGAGAGAGAGAGTCACATGTAATTAAATGTGGAGAAACAAAAGAAATTAAAACTTTCTGAGTTAACAAAGAAAATTCTTTTCTCTCTCTCACTACACACACACACACTCATGTACACACCCTATATATATATATATATATATATATATATATATATATATATATATATATATATATATATGTATATATAAATATATGCTTATATACTTATATATACATTTATACATATATATATATATATTACATATATATATATCTGCACATATATATATATGCATATATATATACATATGTATATATATACATGCATATATATATATCTATGTATCTCTCTCTCTCTCTCTCTCTCTCTCTCTCTCTCTCTATATATATATATATATATATATATATATATATATATACATATATATATATATATATATATATATATGTCATACTGGCCATGACGAAGGGAAATAGCCCTGAAACTCGAGTCGCCTTTATATATTTGTATTTATATATTTATATATTTGATCCTTTATATTGAACACTCAATATTTCATCTACATTCAATACTTTCTTTCATGGTGCCATCCATTTTTATTTTATTTTATTTTATATTATATATTGTATATTCCATATTCTATACCCCACATTGGTTCTGCAGGAATATAAATAAAACATAAAAAACAGAGTGTTGGAACTCTTTTAAACAAAATAATATATTCCTCTATACACAATCATACAAAAAAACCACCTTTTTTGTATTTATTTTTACTCGCATATATATATATATATATATATATATATATATATATATATATATATATATATATCAATGCATATATATGTATATATATGCATACATACGTACATACACACACACACACACACACACACACACACACACACACACATACATACATATATGTAGAAACATTATTATTTCTAAATCTTTCAATGAGAGACATTCAGTAACAGGACTCTAAAGTAAAGATTATTTGGCCAACAGATAGCCAACTGGAGATGATGTTTCCTGGGGTTAAATAACAGTAACATTCCTCCGAACCAGGATTGTCACATTATGTTGGCAAATAATCTTTACTCTATATATATATATATATACATACAGGGTGTCCACAAAGTCTGGGTACTTAGGGATTAACACATACTTCAAGAAATTATTATTTCTTAATTGTTTATGTTATGATTTTATTTACACCCTGTATAATTGCCACCTGACTGGCTCCCATGCTGGTGGCACACAATAAGCACCATGCATGCATGGGTTGTTGCCAGTGCTGCCTGACTGGCTCTCTGTGCCGGTGGCATGTAAAAAGCACCTACCACACTCTCAGAGTGGTTGGCATTAGGAAGGCATCCAGCTGTAGAAACACTGCCAGATCAGATTGGAGCCTGGTGCGGCCTCCTGGCTTGCCAGTCCCCAGCCAAACTGTCCAACGCATGGCAGCATGGAAAATGGATGTTAAACAATGATGATGATGATGTTAAAGAGGACAACAGACATTAAGGCAAGGCAAACATCTCAAGTCATATACATTATTATTATTGGAAAAATTTCAAAATCTTACAGCTGTTTCTGGAATATCCCAGGAACAGCTGTAGGACTTTGAATTTTTTCCATTAATAATAATAATATATATGACTTGAGATGTTTGCCTTGCCTTAATGTCTGTTGTCCTCTTTAACAATTATATATCTGCTATATTGGAAACCTGCAATGACTCCATAACTACTGTCTCAGTTATAACCTTGGAGCCCTAATAATCTGTTACAGCACTTACTTAGCGTACCTAATCGTTTAGATCACTCAATAACTAAAC
>NC_142953.1:18401773-18411773 GCF_046866305.1 Octopus bimaculoides | reverse complement strand
TATATAAAAAAATTTCTCCTTAAGGAAAAAAATAATAACATACTAATTTAAAGCGAAGAATGTAAATATAATAAATAAATAAAGCATCATAGCCTTGTAATATATTATATTAATATACAGATATTAACGCAAATTAATGGTAAAAGAAGGTACAGGATATTTAGTTGAGAAATAATAATAATAACAATATACATGCTTACACAAGGAGAAGATCGGGAATATTTAGTTAAAGTTACTAGTGGTACAAAGACAACTAATGTAGCATTACTAGGAAGAATTTACTTAACCAACTCTAGAAGGGGAAAATAAAAGACAAGTGGCGATGGATGCAGAAATAGATATTATTTAAGATTATATTAAAAGATATTATTCAGAGGACATTTGGTAAAAAAAAAGACAATAATAATAATAAGAAAATAATAATAATAATAATAATAATACCTAAGAACTTAAACTAGTAGGAAGAATGGAATTAATGATAATAAATGAAGGTATGTCTCTGCCAGTGCTGACAACGATACGCCCTCTGTGTTATCTGGTTAACTAGGTGATTCTTGGAGAACAGAATATGGAAAAGCTCCAAGTTACAAAGAGGACAAAAATCTTTACCTTTGTCGTAAGGAACTGAAGTAGTCAGTATAGACCATTCCAAAGAGAATTGTTTATTGCAATATTTCCGTTCCCAAATAAATTTACTTAGGCTAGTGGTGTTAGCTTTATTTCCATCCCTAAATGAAGAATAATGGTTCGATATTCTCTTGCCAGTACCGCCTGACTGGTCCTCGTGCCAGTGGCACGTAAAAGCACCTACTACACTCTCGGGCATCCAGCTGTAGAAACGTTGCCAAATAAGAGGTCGACTTTGCCTTTCATCTTTTCGGGGTCGTTAAATTAAGTACCAGTTACACACTGGGGCCGATGTAATCGACTTAATCCCTTTGTCTGTCCTTGTTTGTCCCCTCTGTGTGTAGCCCCTTGTGGGCAATAAAGAAATAAGAAAAATTGTGTTTAAGAGGCCCCAGTGTGCGAGAGAGAAAACTGTGCTGGTGTGGGCCATGTGATCTGTATGGACTTGGATGGGTGTATAAAGAAGTACTGACCTTTAACTGTGGAGGGACCCTATGGAAGAGGTAGATGGAAAAGGTAAACCCCAGGGAAATGTGGGATAAGGTAGTGAAATATGATCTTCAGATGTTGTGTCTTATGGAGTTGATGACAAATGATTGAGACTTTTGGTGATTTGCTATGCTTGAGAAGACACATCAAGGTAAGTGAAATTGTAGTTGTGGCCTGTGAGGGTGACATGTGAACAACACCTGTGCTGGTGACGTGTAAAAGACACCTGTACTGATGACACTTAAAAGACACCCAGCACATTCTGTGGAGTGGTTGGCATTAGGAAGGGCATCCAGCCTTAGAAACCAAGCCAAAACAGACCATGGAAACTAGTGCCGCTCTGTAGCCTACCAGTTCCATCCAGTCAAACCATCCAACCCATGCCAGCATGGAAAACAAGTGCTAAATGATGATGATGATGATCATGATCATGTATACTTATGCACACACACACACACACACACACGCAGAGCCATGCATATTTGTATGCAGACACATCTTCGCCGCTCCACACCAAACTCGTATTTGTTCCATTAAACTCACAACAAAATCAATCTTTTCTGTATTTTCATTACCAAAACTTATTTATTGATTTCTATATTTTTTTTTTGTCACCTGGCTAATATGTTTTGTTAGTTGTATTGATTTCTAACGAAGGCACAAAGCTCTAGATTTACTGGATGGTGGTTACAGCTTATAACATCAACCCTAGTATTTGACTGGTATTTAAGTTTATCAGCCCCTGGGAGGATGAAATGTAGAGATGACTTTGATGAGATTTGAACCTGAAAATATAAAAATTTGTAATTAAATATTTCTTTGTGATTTTACCACAAGACCAGCAATTTTAAGGGGAGCAGAGTCAATTTATTGCATTGACCCTCCCCTCAGTGTCCAACTGGCACTTGGTACTTATTTTATTGACCCCAAGTGGATGAAGGGCAAAGTCGACCTTGTCGTAATTTGAACTCAGAGCATAATGAGTTGACAGAAATACCATGAGACATTTTGTTCAGTGCTCTAATGACTCAGCTAGCTTGCTGTTGTAATTAAATAATCTTTTCAACTCTAGGCACAAGACCTGAAATTTGGGGGGAGGGGCCCAGTTGATTAGATTGACCTCAATATGCAACTGGTACTTAATTTATCGACCCCCGAAAGGATGAAAGGTAAGGTCGACCTTGACAGAATTTGAACTCAGAACGTAAAGACAGACGAAATACTGCTAAGCACTTTGCCCGGCATGCTGACAGTTCTGCTAGCTCACCACCCTGTTCTAATTGAATAATGCAACTTATTTCTTCTCATTCTCTAATGATTCCGCCAATCTTTTTTGTCCTTCCTCCAATTGCCAGAGTACTATGCCTTCATCTGGGAAGCATGTGGGAATCCTGTGATGTGCTTCCTGCATGTAGGTCTCATGTGCAATTCCTATCTTAACATGCTTTCATGTAGTAACTATGTAGATACCACACATTGCTGCATTTTCATGCAATACTTCAACGTATGGCCCATGTAGGATTTCTATATTGGTATTTTTTGTGTAAGGTCCATGTTGGAAATCATGTGAGGTACTTATAATGCTACACTTCCATGTAGGGCCCCCATAGGGTTCCTATGTTAACACACTTTCATTTAGGCTCAATACAGGAATCACGCAGCAATGCATTTTCATGTGGGAACCATGTGGGATTCCTGTAATACCACGCTCCCATGTAGTGTTCATATATAATTCACAGACATTCAGACACACACACACACACACACACACACACACACACACACACACACACACACACATTTATATTTCTTTATATGTATATATAGCTCATGCTAGCATAGAAAACGGATGTTAAATGATGATGATGCTGATGCTGATGCTGATGCTGATGTATGTATGTATGTGTGTATGTATATATGTATGTATGTATGTATATAAAAGGACAGATCTAGAGTGTTATGTGTACACAGCCAAATTTAGCAACAATTTCAGTGTTACTATGAAATGCTAAGAAGACTCATTCATAGATATAGTTTTTATGTATGGGTGTGGATATGTGGATATATATATATATATATATATATATATATATATATATATATATATACACGTGTATATCTATCTATCTATCTATACATACATACATACATACATATACATACACACACATACATTCATACATATATATATATATACATATATGTATACATGTGTGTGTGTGTATATATATATATATATATATATATATATGCATACACACATATATACACACATACTCACACACACACACACAAGTGTGTATATATTTGCATGGACGTTTGTATGCATATATGTATATACGCATGTATGCATACGTATGTATGTATGTATATATGTATGCATGCATGCATGCATGTATATGTGCAGGTATGTATGTACATATGTACATGCATATGCATGTATATATGTACGTATATATATATATATGTGTGTGTATGTATGTATGTATATATGTATGTAACTATGTATTTATATAAAATTCAAAATGGAGTCTTCTGCAGCAAATATTGAGACCTGCTGCAGCAGTATTGATTGTCTGCACTGAGAATATTGGCCACACAGTAATTCTATAAAATCATTTCTGGCTGACAGATGTCATGGTGTTACTGGTCTATCAAAATCCTAAGCTAAAATTGTCTTTGTTGGTTAGAACAACATGGAAAACTCTGCTACAGACGATCTTGATGATGTCATCCATTGCCTGGTTGGCCTGCTTGACTTGTTTAGCTTCAATAAACACAAGCCTAAAACACACACACACACATAAACATACATGTATTCAAATGTGCAAATCTCACACCTTGCTGATGCATATATACATACACACACACACACACACACACACACACACACACACACACACAAATATATATATACATATATATATATATATATATATATATATATATATATATATATATATGTTTCTCTCTCTCTCTCTCACCTACACTGATTAAGAATTGATAATGTATGGTTTTCTGTATATCATTGCAAATATTATGATCATGATGATCGTCACCACAACAAACTAAAATTAAAACACCCCAGCCACTCCCCCCTTTTGACTCCCTCCTGTGAGTCATTTTCACCAAATTCTATTTCCATATCATTAATTCTTATGTTTTCAGTAAAGCATTGTAGCCATGATGAATAAGCTTACTAGAGTGTGCAAAGAGAAGAGGGGTTTTGAAAGTAGCAGCTAAGGAGGGGGTTTAGCTCCTTATTATTTAAACTGGCCATTTCTGACTTAAATATTGTACCTGCTTTATGTTATAACTGTCCAGATCCTGCCTCTTGCACTTACCCTACAATATCATTCTAAAAATAAATAATCTTGCAAGATATAGGCGTAGGAGTGGTAGTGTGGTAAGTAGCCTGCTTACCAACCACATGGTTCCAGGTTCATTCCCACTGCGTGGCACCTTGGGCAAGTGTCTTCTACTATATATAGCCTTGGGCCGACCAAAGCCTTGTGAGTGGATTTGGTAGATGGAAACTGAAAGAAGCCCGTCGTATATATGTATATATATATATATATATATATATATATATATATATATATATATATATATATATATATATGTATGTGTGTGTATATGTTTGTGTGTCTGTGTTTGTCCCCCCAACATCGCTTGACAACTGATGTTGGTGTGGTTACGTCCCTGTAACTTAGTGGTTCGGCAAAAAAAGACCGATAGAATAAGTACTAGGCTTACAAAAGAATAAGTCCTGGCGTCGATTTGTTTGACTAAAGGCGGTGCTCCAGCATGGCCACAGTCAAATGACTGAAACAAGTAAAAGAATAAAGCAACCACGTAGTCAAAATCTCTTAACTACGAGATAATCCATGATTAATCCAAAATAATGTGAATAAATAAGGATTACATTTGACAAAGTAACCGGAATGCTGAAGGGTTAAACCAGTCATAACCAGTTTAAATATTTTAACTGTTTTATGTTTAAACTGACTACATCTGGCCTTTCACACTTACCCTACAGTGTCATTCTAAAAAGCACTCACATCATCAAAATCTTAAAGCTATAAGATAATCCTTGATTAATTGAAAACAATGTGAAAAAATAAGTAATACATTTGACAGAAAATAATCTGAATGCTAAAGAGTTAAACTATATCCAGCCTAAATGATTTGACTGTTTTATGATCAAACTGGTTGGATCCAGCCTCTCCTACCTACCGTACAATGTCATTCTGAAAATAAAGCATCATGTCGTTTGACATCATGAAGTTACACGATAATGCGTGATTAATTCAAAACAATATGAATAAATAAACATCACATTTCATGGAGTTAATCTGAATAAGGGATTAAACCAGTCACATCCAACCTAGATATTCAGCCTGTTTTATATTCAAACTGGCCAGATCCAGCTTCTCACACCAACCCTACGATATCATTTTAAAAATAAGCAATCACATCATCAAAATCTTAAAGCTGGTAGATAATTCATGATTAATTTTAAACAATGTGAATAAATAAGCATTAAATTTGACAGAATAATCTGAATGCTAAAGGGTTTAGCCAGCCATATCCTGCCTCTTGCACTTACCTTACAATGTATCTCTAAAAATAAGCAATCACATCATTGAAATCTCAAAGCTATGAGATAATACATGATTAATTCAAAACGATGTGAATAAATAACGCATTACATTTGACAGTAATCTCAAAGCTAAAGAGTTAAACTGACCACAGCATCCCCAAATATTTTAGCCATCTTATGGTCAGACCAGCCAGCTCTGGTCTCTCACAATCACATCATTGAAATCCCAAAGCTACAAGATAATACAGGATTAAACTCAAACATCCAGTCAACATCTTGGTGTTTGGAGTGATCACTAGTGATGGCGAGGTTATGCCTCCATTCATCTTTTCACACAGACTCAAACCCAACACAGAGGCCTACATCAAGTTCCTGGAGGAGGTAGTGCTGCCCTGGGTCAAGAGGGTGGCTGCTGGAAGACCCTATGTCTGGCAACAGGACTCTGCACCATGCCACACAAGCAGGAGAATCCAGTCATGGCTGAGAGACAATTTCTGCAACCACATCACCCCCTAACATCTGGCCACCTAACTCCCTAGACTGCAACCCCCTTGATTATTATGTGTGGGGTGCAGTTGAGTGAGAGACCAATAAAACTCAGTGAGTTTTATTGTCAGTGTTATTTTCATTTTTGCGTAATTTAGATGACAATATATTCACCGGACCTTGTATATAAATGGCTTAATGGTTAGTGTTGCACTCATGACCTAATGATCATGGTTTCAATTTCTAGACTGGGTAGTGTGTTGTGTTCTTGAACTAAACACTTCATCTCACATTACTCTGTGATCACTTCAACATCTGATATGTGGTACACAGTGCACCTGTTCAAGTAATGTCAATTTGATGAAGGGAGTAAGCTAATGTGTGGCATGAACATATATATATATATATATATATATATATATATATATTAGGTTGGTGCATAATTATTGTGGCTTTTTTTCAACAAATTTTATTCAGCAAAAACAATAACAACATGTAACAAAAACATCTTTAAATGGTTATTCCGGAGCATATTCACCATCTACTTCAATTACTGCTTCCCATTTGCTTGGCAGGCGGTCAGACCATCATTTAAAGACGTTTTTGTTGAATAAAATTTGTTGAAAAAAAGTCGCAATAATTATGCACCAACCCAATATATATGTATGTGTGTGTGTGTGTGTGTGTGTGTGTGTCTGTGATTGTGTACATGTTTGTGTGTCTTTGTGCCAGTACTTGTCTCCCCACCCTACCACTTGACAACCAGTGTTGGTTTGTTTATGTCATTGCAACTTAGTGGTTTGGCAAAAGAGACTGATTAAATGTGCCAAACTTTAAAAAAAATAAGTACTGGCATTGATCAGTTTGGTTAAAACCCTTCAAGGTTGTGCCCCAGCATGACCACGGTCCAATGACTGAAACAAGATAAAAACTAAATCAGATAATCCTTGCATTACCATATTTCTGTTGAAATAGACTGCTTTTGCTTGAATTAATTTAAAAGATAACGAAGAATTTAGTAAAATAATTAAACAGAGCAACAAAGCTAGTATCAGTCCCCAAATACTTATAAATGGTGAATCGGAGAGTAAAAGAATTTGGAAGAATTTGTTTCTAATAAATGGATACTTTTTCATAAAATGTTCAACGTATACGTTTCATATTGTGTAGATTACAATTATATCAGAATTTGTGGTGAAAAAAATAATGTAGAAGGGCGGATGGAGGCTAGAACTCACACACCTCAAAGCGGCAAGCTGACAGAAACGTTAGCACGCCGGGCGAAATGCTTAGCAGTATTTCGTCTGCCGTTACGTTCTGAGTTCAAATTCCACCGAGGTCAACTTTGACTTTCATCCTTTCAGAGTCGATAAATTAAGTACCAGTTATGCACTGAGGTCGGTGTAATCAACTTAATCCCTTTGTTTGTCCTTGTTTGTCCCCTCTATGTTTAGCCCCTTGTGGGCAATAAAGAAATAAAATAAAGACATAAGAAGCTTGCTTACCAACCACATAGTTCTAGGTTTAGTCCCACTGTGTGGCACCTTTGGACAAGTGTCTTTTACTATAGCCTCAGGTTAGCCAAAGCCTTGTGAGTGGATTTGGTAGATGGAAACTGAAAGAAGCTTCTCATACATATAATATATGTATGAATGTATTTGTGTGTCTGTAATATAATAATATTATATATATAATTTATAATATTATATATCTATATATATAAAAATGAGAATGTGTGTCTGTCTGTCTGTCTGTCTGTCTGTCTGTCTGTCTGTCTGTCTGTCTGTCTGTGTGAATCCCTAAAACTCGAGAACTACGCAACCAATTTCATTCAAATTTTACAGATGCCTTACTTAGGGTACCCTTTCAGATATACTTACATTGTGATTTCTGCAATGTGGTGCATAAATTGTCAAGTAAATGAGACGCATCTTTGCCTCCACTGATTCACTTGCAAAGTGTTGAGTAAAATTATTTCGTTGCAGACCTCCTTTGGGTCTTTTTATTATCACTACGACACACATAGTCCCCAGTTGGTAACATTGATTTCAAGGCCCTCCTAGATGAGAGACTGGCATTCCACTTAATGTCTATGTTCCATGCTGGCATGGATTGGAGAGTTATTAATGTAGAAATATGGTATCGTAGCTACTAACAGTTGAGGGTTGCGTAGTCTAGACGGCGTTTTTAGATTTCATTATTCTCTTTAACCCGGGCAAAGCCGGGTATTTCTGCTAGTATAATATATAATGTTATATATTATATATATGGTCTCAGGTATGTTGATACCAAAAAAGTGAAAAAAATATATATTGAGTTCTGATTATTTATTTATTTTTTATTGCATTGTATTGTATTTATCTCAATGTCATTAAATGATCAGTTTATATTGCAATTGGATGTTTATGATATAATTAGATACTTCATAATTAATGTAAAATTAAATTTTTTTTTCTTTGGATTTCAGATATTTGATTTGATCCTAAGTTGAAAATGGCGGACACAAATCCATCTAAAAAAGGTAAGTTTAAAGAGAGCTTTGATGATGATGATGATGACGATAACGACGACGAAGATGATGATGATGATGATGATGATGATGATGACGACGGTGATGATGACGACAATAATAACGATGATGGTGATGATGATGATAATGACTACAAAGATGATGATGACAATGATGTGGCTTAATACCCACCCCTGACCATTTGTGGGTGGGGCTGCCTGAGCAATGTCCACCCTACTGCAAGGCTTCAGCCAGTCTGGTCTTCCTTTTCCCTTCCCCACCCGAGAAATATTACACGTGCTGTCCCTCTGTTTTTAATTAAAACCCTAATTCCTCCCCTCATATTTTTGGATTAGTGTATCTTGGACTACATTTGTTTATTTCAGATGGTAGAATGTGATTTGAAGGAGATTTGGCTATTGTTTCAATAGATCAAGTTGAGGTTTCCTTCTTGGGTCGTCTGTAAAGAGATACCAAAGGTACACACTATATCTGGGTACCACAGTAAAATACAATACTAATAGCTATGAGTAGGTACCACATTGAGGTACAGTCTCCATAGTTGTAAGTTGGCACCACAGCGAAGTGTGATCCACTTAACTGCATATAGGTACCATTGAGAAGTACACTCTACTTAGCTGTAAGCAGGTACCATAGTATCAAAGAAAGGTACATTTCACCTAACCATAGGCACCATTGAGAAGTGCAGTTCTCTTGGTCGTTAGTAAAGTACAGTCTTGTGGTACAGCTGTAACTATCACAGTGAGGTACAGTCTGCCAAGCTCTAAGTGGGAAGCAAATTGACATAGATATAACAGGACATCTAGCTGTATGTAGGTTCCATAAAGTGGTGCCATCTATCTAAATAGATCTAGGTACTGCAATAAGGTGCTATCCTTCTGTTTTATATATATATATATATATATATATATATATATATATATATATATGTACATGTATATATGTATATATATATTTTTGGTTAATAAAATCAAAAAAGGATAAAATCTTTTACAAAAAGATGTGGATGAACATTATTCCCTTTGCTGGGCCGGATACATGCGTGTTCGTTTTGGTAAGGTGAGAATTCTGTTTATTCGTATATGTTGATACTATACTATGCTGACGAACGGAAACTGGATTTAATTCTGGTAATCGTGAAATTGATCGATACATAGTTGAGTTTATTTTTTAAAAAATGTTGGTTTCTTTCAAAAGCTGTTTTCCTCGCATTCGGTACTAAAATGTGTTTATTTGGGAAGTCTAGTGTGTGGCATTATTATGTA
>NC_142953.1:18331773-18399273 GCF_046866305.1 Octopus bimaculoides | reverse complement strand
CAGGAATCAATAATTGCATATATCATTGCATAATATAGTAATATTCATGAGATCGAATTCAGATGAAACAATTCTCATTGCATCTATTAAAAAGTCTTGCTCATTTGATTTTTCTTCTAGTTCTATATTTAAGAGATGAGGAATTATTTACATTATTTACATTTGACAGATATTTGTCCTCATCTTGTTTGTTGTTAACACAATGTTTCAGCTGATATACCCTCCAGCCTTCATCAGGTGTCTTGGGGAAATTTCGAACCTGAATTCTCATTTCTAGGATATTTTTCGATGTTATTATTATTATTATTATTATTATTATTATTATTATTATTATTATTATTATTATTATTATTATTCGAAAAATACCTTAGGAATGAGAACCCAGGTTTGAAATTTCCCCAAGACACCTGATGAAGGCTGGAGGGTATAATCAGCCGAAACATGGTGTTAACAACAAACAAGATTAGGACAAAATATCCGCCAAATGTAAGTAATGTAAATAATGTAAATAGTGTTGATTCTTCTTGTTTATAATTATATGTATGTGTGTGTGTGTGTGTGTGTAAAGGTATGATCCAAGGATCATGGTGTAGTAAGCTTCGAGCAGTCTGTAGAAGGTATAAAAAGCAAATTCCAGGAACAATAGTAGTTTATTAACACGGAAGGTTATAAATTTTTCCTGTATTGAAATTCGATAAACTGAAAAAATTGTTTTATAGCTTACGGTTAGCAACAGGGGTTGCTGCGTATGTAAACGGAAATCCAAAAGTTCTTTTGATTAAGGTATCTTTGGCCTGATGAGGAACTAGTGGATTACCCCTCGTTTGGATAATTACTATTTCTGAGGTTCTACTAGCTAGGAAACATATGTAGCCTGCATTTTATCTTCTCCATTCCCTGATTTTGGATTTCTATTCATATATATATATGTGTATATATATATATGTGTGTATATATATATATATATATATATATATATATATATATATATATATATAGAATAAAAAGTTTTGAATGGTATAACAATGCACTATAATACAAACAATGGACTAAATACCTGTTGTAATTTAGTTATCCATAGCCAGACTATAGATAACTAAATTACAACAGGTATATAGTCCATTTTTTGTATTATAGTGCATTTTTGTACCATTCAAAACTTCTTATTCTTTACAAGCAATACACAATGCTTCAAGCAAACTACAATACTCTCCTATATTTCATCATCATCATCATCATCATCATCATCGTCTAACATCCGCTTTCCATGCTAGCATGGGTTGGATGATTTGACTGAGGACTGGCGAATCAGATGGCTGCACCAGGCTCCAATCTAATCTGGCAAAGTTTCTACAGCTGGATGCCCTTCCTAATGCCAACCACTCCGAGAGTGTACTGGGTGCTTTTTATGTGCCACCAGCACAGGAGCCAGTCAGGCGGTAGTGGCAACAGCCACGCTCGAAATGGTGTTTTTTACATGCCACCTGCACAGGAGTCAGTCCAGCGAAACTAGCAATGACCTCGCTCGAATGTTTTTTCACATGCCACCGGCACAAGTGCCAGTAAGGCGACGCTGGTAATGATCACACTCAAATGGTGCTTTTTACGTTCCACCAGCACGGAAGCCAAACAGCTGCTCTGGCAGTGATCCCGCTTGGATGGTGCTGTGAGCGCTCCACTGGCATGATGGGTGCCAGTCATCGAATTTGGTTCAATTTCGATTTCACTTGCCCCAACAGGTCTTCACAAGCAGAGTTTAGTGTATAGTTTAGTTTAGTTTAGTGACCAATATATATATATATATATATATATATATATATATATATATATATATATATATATATATGTAGTGTGAATTTAAAAAAAACCAAAAGATGAAGATGGGTGTGTAAACAACATACAGATGAATTATATATATATATACTAGCAGTATAACCCGACCTTGTCCGGGTGTGACTTATTATGCCATCTACGATAAGTCTTGCTAGCTGAAAATCAACTAAAAAAGAAAGCCTTACAATGAAAAAACCCTTATGATGTAAATATGTTTATAATTCAAAAGACGATGAAATTAATAGGGAAAGTCTGAAGGCTGTTTTGCGTAAAATTATTAAGCATACGTAAATTTCATCCGTGTAATTGGCTATAGAAATGCTTGTGCAAAACAACTTTTTGCGCTGCCCTGATTATACATAGCAGGGTAATCCCTTTTCACAGGAGCTAGGATGGCAATTTGTGATGAAGCAATTGCTGGCGATCTGTTGCTAAACAGTTTTGCCAGAATTCTATCAGATTGGGCAGAAGGTGTTGATGCACCATTTTGCATTATGTTCAAAGTAGCTACTGGAATGTGGTGAATTGCTGCAGTCTGTGGCTGTCATTTTAAACCAGTTGTTGTCTTTCCCCAGCAAACTCTCTTCTTTGGAGGCATAATCTATGTATATATTAAACAGAACAACAAAAGTTATACTAGATGGCAGGGTCGGTACTTTTCATATATCTGTAATTTTTCAGATTAACACCCGCACGATTACCCAACCCTAATCCTAAACCTAATCCTAACACTAACCCTAACACTAACCCTAAACCCTAACCCTAACCCTAACCCTGACCCTAAAAAACGTAACCGTAACATTAATCCTAAACCCTAACCCTGACCCTAAAACCCTAACCCTAACACCCTAATGAAAATCGTGGTAAATTTACAAAACATTGACGAACATGAGTTATATTTTACTGAATGATTGTGTACTTGCATGTGTATGCTTTTGAGAGAGCGAGAGAGGAAGAGGTAGAGAGGGGGAGAGAAAGGAATAGGGGTAGTTAAAAGTTTTCTTATGACTGCTTCTCTTCACTGCCTATTACTTCATTAGAAATCTAAGGATGCACATAAGCACATAATAGAGAAAAATGAAACAAATATGGACGACTTGCTCCGAAACACCACCGAGTGGGGAACATTTCTCAAAAATAACCTGCAATTGTTTCCTTAAAAATTCCTACATGCTTGAAATGTACATACATCAAGGTACATTTGTACAAAATTTCATGAAAAAATATTCATTTTCCTGGAAGTTAAGAGGAATTTAAGTGGAATTTCCGAATATAGTACCCCACCCCCTTCCAAAACACTTTCACCGAAAATTTTTGTATATTTGGAATCTACATAATAAATAATATATGCATAGAAAATTTCTTAAACAAATATTCATTTTTATGAAAGTTATGACCTTCCAAATTTGGGGGAAACAACTCTGTACATCAATGTTTTGTAAATATACCACGATGTGAATGATTGTGTTTACTTGCACGTGTATACGTTTGAGAGAGCGAGAGAGGAAGAGGGGAGAAATGAATAGAGATTGAGAGCAATGTGTATGTTGTTGTCACAGGTCATGTATGTGTGGTTGTGTGTGTGTTTACGTATCTATGTTATGAAAAATAGGTAAAGAATACTGAGATGAAGGTTTAATCTATGACGTTGTATGTATCACTTTCTCTCTCTCTCCCTCTCCCTCTTTAACTCTTACTCTCTATATTTTTATGTTGAGCGCGTGTGTAAGAATTGCGTTCCAGGTAGAAGGGATGAAATATAAAAGTTGCTAGAAACAACAGCCAAATCTCCCTTAAATCACACAAAGTAAACGGAATTTAAAAAATATAATTACTGCACTGGAAAGTTCACATCGAGAAAATTCCATTGATGTAAACATTTTTACGAAAAAGTGGAAAATGTGGATTTCTATAAACTTTCAAAAAGGCTTCACACAAACACAGAATTTCAGATTTATATATTAAGATATATATATATATATATATATATATATATATATATATATATATATATATATAACAATAGTATAGCTTGGTTTGTGAGTGTGTGTGTGTGTGTGTGTGTATGCGTGTGTGCGTGCGTGTTGCATCTATAGAAATCCACACTTTACAAGATAGCAATCTGGGAGTCGCACCAGTGTATTTCTCATGGTCGAAAATGCCCAGAATCAGCCATTTGTTTTTTTTTGGTTGCTTCCTAACACGTGAATTTTTACATTAAAAATAATTTTAAACCATCAATTCTAATAACTTTCAAATCGCCATTATTTGCAAACATGAGTTCAGTCCCCTTCTACCTGTGGTGTAAACAGATAGAGAAACAGAGAAACATAACAGATTTTTTCAATATCATCTTTTTACTGGATTATTTTGTAAACAATGTTACGAAACTTCATATTTTAGAATTATATATATATATTATATGCTTACTATAGCCTCACGCTGACCTATGAAACTTCATGTTTTAGAATTATATATATATATATATATATATATATATATATATATATATATATATATATATATATATATATATATATGATGTGCTCTGTTATTAGACTATTTTCGTTACTCATTGCAATATATATATATATATATATATATATATATATATATGCTTACTATAGCCTCACACTGACCAAAATCTTGAGTGGATTTCTTACTCGGAGACTGAAAGAAGACTGTCGTATATATGTGTATATTTGTATATGCGTGTGCCTGTGTCTTGTGTTTGTACCCCTACCATTGCTTGACAACTGATGTTGCTGTGTTTACATTCCCGTAACTTAGCGGTTTGGTAAAAGACACTGACACAATGAGTACTAAGCTTACAAAGAATAAATCCTGTGGTTGATTTCTTCGACCAACAGTGGTGCTCCACCATGGCCGCAGTCACATGACTGAATTAAGTAAAGCAATAAAAATCTATGCCATTTTAATCCCGAGCAAGGCTGGGTATCTCTGCTAGTATATATATATATATAAGCAAATGTGGGGAGAAGCAAATTAGACACATCAATATATAAAGTATACATAAGGTGGTGAGCTGGCAGAAGTGTTACCACACTAGGTGAAATGCTTTGCGGTATTTCTTCTGCCTTTACATTCTGAGTTCAAATTCCACCAATGTCAACTTTGCCTTTTATCCTTTCAGGGTCGATAAATTAAGTACCAGTTGCATACTGGGGATAGATCTAATCAACTGGCTCCCTCCCAAAAAATTTCGGGCCTTGTGTCTAGAGTAGAAAAGAATATATAAAATATATTAAGTCCATCAAATACAAAATGTGTATATGTGTATATATATAAAAAAGTTTGACTTACACAGAGTACAAATGACCGTATAAATTAAAGGGTTATTTGTACTCTGTGTAAGATGAACCTTTTTATATGTATACACACACACACACACACATATATATATATTATTTGATGAGATACTTTATATATTGATGTGTCTAATCTGCTTATCCCCGCATTTGCTTCTATACCTGTTCAACCTGATCCCTCTTATACCTTTCTTTACATTGTGGAATCGATTCCCTGCAAAGATATCGGAGTCTAAATATGAATCTTTTGAGCATTACTAAGGGAGTTCTAAACAAAAAATATCTGGATCACATCTGTGAACTACATATACATATACATACACGCGCACACATACACACACACAAACACACGAACACACACACACACACACACACACGCACACGCACACACACACAAATATATATTCTTTTATTCTTTTATTTATTTCAGTCATTTGATTGTGGCCATGTTGGAGCACTGCCTTTAGTCGAGCAAATCAACTCCAGAGCTTAGTCTTTGTAAGCCTAGTACTTATTCTATTGGTCTCTTTTGCTGAACCACTAAGTTACAGGGACATAAACACACCAGCATTGGTTGTCAAGCGATATTGGGGGGGGGGACAAACACAGATACACAAACACACATACACATACACACACACACACACATATACACACATATATATATACATATATGACAGGCTTCTTCCAGTTTCCGTCTAGCAAATCCACTCACAAGGCTTTGGTTGGCCTGAGGCTATAGCAGAAGACACTGGCCCAAGATGCCATGCAGTGGGACTGAACCTGAAATCATGTGGTTGGTATGCAAGTTACTTGCCACACAACCACTCCTGCACCTATATATATATATATATAAATGTATCATTGTCATCATCATCATCGTTTAACGTCTGCTTTCCATGCTGGCATGGGTTGGACGATTTGACTGAGGACTGGCGAACCAGATGGCTGCACCAGGCTCCAATCTGATCTGCAGAGATTCTACAGCTGGATGCCCTTCCTAATGCCAACCACTCCAAGAATGCAGTGGGTGCTTTTACATGCCACCGGCACAAGTGCCAGTGAGGCGACGCTGGTAACGATCATGTTTGAATGGTATTTTTTACGTGCCACCAGCACAGAAACCAGTCAGCTGCTCTGGCCATGATCACCCTTGGGCGGTGCTCTTAGCACTCCACTATCATGGATGCCAGTCATCGAATTTGATTTCGATTTCGATTTCACTTACCTCAACAGGTCTTCACAAGAAGAGTTTAGTGTCCAATGAAGGAAAGGTTTGCATAAGTGGGCTGGCATAGGCCACGGGTTATGGTCTCACTTGGCTTGCCGGGTCTTCTCACACACACCATATTTCCAAAGGTCTCAGTCAGAAGTCATTGCCTCGATGAGGCCTAATGTTCGAAGGTCGTGCTTCACCACCTGTCCAGATTTCTTAAAGAATTCTGAGAAAAAGTAATTTTTTCACCACAATAAAACACACACACACAGACACAGAGGTGTCTCTGTGGTAACTTGAGCTACTACAAATAGCAGCCAAACATCTCTTAAAACACACCCTTTCATCAAAAGAAAGACACAGATTTACAGTATTTCAGGAAGGAAAAATACTGTGATGGGTCTGCAACATCAAAGACAACTCTGAGCTAAACAAAACACAGACAAACATACTTCACATTAAAAAAATATCTACTAAATAATACTAATAAAGTTGATGGCATATCTAAAGTTTCATTCCCTGGTAAAACTCCATATATTTTAAACATTTTCTCTTGATGCTCTATCTAAGACATAAAAATTGTTCAAGCAGAGTTGCCTCCCTTAGCTAAAGACCTAAAAATTGTGTGACCCAACTTTGTTTTCGAGGTTACTATTGTAGTAAAAAAGAGTTGTTGTGCAGTACAAAAATATACTTTATTTGGTAGCTGAAATATTACTGAATCTTTTGACACCTCATATGTCAAAATCAGCAACTCAGTTTTCGAATCCATTAGGAACACACACACACACACATACTGTTTTATAATATAAGATATATATATATATATATATATATATATATATATATACCCACATATATACAGGGTGTCTATAAATTATATTTATAATTTGGAAAATTCAGAAAAAAAATGATAACTCAGCAGAGTTTATTGGGAAACTCAAACAAATAAAGTTTTATTAGAAACATCAAAACACTTCTACATGGGTTCCATTGGTTGCACACAATCCTTATTCATTCATTTTTACTGAATTTTTCAAGTTGCAAAAGTTAATTTATGGACATCTATAATAATAAAAATGAAATTCTGTCTGTCTGTCTGCGACCCTTGTATCTCAGCCTACATTTGCTCTACATAACATATTATACATTTTTGGAATTAAAATGATTAGCTCTCCGCAGGAGCTATCTTAAAAAGTCCATACAGAGTGCGGCTTTTAAGCGAGTCCTGCATATGTGTGTATACTCCAGAAAACCTAAATATACATGTATATGTATACATACATATATATATATATATATATGTGTGTGTGTGTGTGTGTGTATATATGTCTATCTATCTATCTATCTATCTATCTATCTATCTAGTTATCTATCTATCTATCTATCTATCTATCTATCTATCTATCTATATATATATCTATCTATCTATCTATCTATCTATCTATATATATATATATATATATATATATATATATATATATATATAGTGTGTGTGTGTGTGTGTGTGTATGTATATAACTGTTTTGTTAATATTTTCAATATTTTATGTTTTAGATTCTGATGACACCCCTTCTTCACAGCAAGCAGCCCCTGAGGCACCTCATTCACAAGCTGGATACCCAACTCTACCACCTTCTACTCAATCGAATGTTACCCCACAACAGCAGTCGCAAGGGTACCCTACCCAGCCACAGTCGCAGGGGTACCCAAACCAGCAACAGCCACAAGGATACAACAACCAGCAACAGCCACAAGGATACAACAACCAGCAACCACCACCACAGGGCTACCCCAACCAACAACAGCCACCACCGCAGGGGTACCCAACCCAGCAACAGCCACAAGGGTACCCAACCCAGCAACAACCACAGGGGTACCCAAACCAACAGCAACCACAGGGGTACCAACAACCACCACAGGGGTACCCTAACCAGCAACCACCACAAGGGTACCAAACCCAGCAGCCACCACAAGGCTACCCAAGCCAACAGCAGCCACAGGGGTATCCTAATCAACAGCAACCACAACAAGGTTGCCCTAATCAGCAACAGCCTCAGGGCTACCCTACTCAACAGCAATCCCAAGGGTACCCTAACCAGCAACCACAAGGATACTACAATCAACAACAAGGGTATCCAAACCAGCAGCCTCAAGGCTATCAGGGTCAACAACCTGGCTATGCTGCACCCCAGTCAGGAGGCTACTCACAGCCACCAGTGTCGGGCCAAGGTCAAGGTCAGCCTCCTGCACCACCTGGGTATGTACCTCCACCAACAACAAGTGCCACAAAATCCCGTCCACCTGTGCCACCAGGCTTCACTTCCGAATCAGCTATAGGATATAATCAGCCTTTAGCCCAGCCTCAAACCACAGGTATGTCGATGAGTATATCATATATAACAAGGGTATTTTATATACTAACAGAGTACATAAGGAGTTTAATTTGTAACATATATTTTTAATTACCTCATTCTTCCACCGATGGGGTTTGGGGCATTCTCATGTTCATATGTGAGAGTCAGAGGCACAAATTGTGAAATATTTAAGCTGTAAATCTCAAACATTTGTAAGAATTGTATTGATTCTTTTTTTCACACTAAAGTTTTTCTACATGGGACAAATACTAACAAACAGTGGTAGAGCATTCAACTGCAGATTGAGAGGTCCCCGGTTCAATCCCGAGTGTCCCCTTTAAAATTTTCATTTTCAAAGATTTTTTAACTATATATATATATATTTGTGAGGGTACATGGCCAAGTGATTAGGGTGTTGTATTCTTAATCGCTAGATCATGATTTCAATTCCTAGACCGGGTGGTGTGTTGTGTTCTTGAGCAAAACACCTCATCTCACATTGCTCTGAGATCACTTCAACACCTGATCATGGTATACCTGTTGCACCTGTTCAAGCAACATAAAAAGCACGTAAAAAGCAACATTTGAGCATGGTCGTTACCAGTGCTGCCTGACTGGTCCTCATGCCAGTGGCACGTAAAAAGCACCCACTACACTCTCGGAGTGGTTGGCGTTAGGAAGGGCATCCACCTGTAGAAACTCTGCCAGATCAGACTGGAGCCTGGTGCAGCCATCTGGTTCACCAGTCCTCAGTCAAACCGTCTAATCCATGTTAGCATGAAAAGCGGACGTTAAACAACAACGATGATGATGATGATACACACACACACACACACACATATATATATATATTTATATATATATATATATATATATATATATATATATATATATATATATATATATATATATATATATATATATATATAGAGAGAGAGAGAGAGAGAGAGAGAGAGAGAGAAAGAGAGAGAGAGAGAGTTTATAGATCCAATAAAGGTAGAATCAACACAAAAAAGCACTCCATAAAAAAAATATATATACAGGGTGTCCACAAGGTCTGGGTACATGGAGTAAATAAAATCATAGCATAAACAATTAAATATAAAAAATAATAATTTCTTAAAGTATGTGTTAATCTCCATGTACCCAGACTTTGTGGACACCCTGTATATATATCTCTTTACTCTCTTTTCTCTCTTTTACTTGCCACATTACTTGCCACATTTAAGTGGCAATATACTTCACTTTATATATATATATATATATATATATATATATATATATATATATAGAGAGAGAGAGAGAGAGAGAGAGAGAGTTTATAGATCCAATATAGGTAGAATCAACACAAAAAAGCACTCCATAAAAAAAATACATATAAATGTGTGTGTGTGTGTGTGTGTGTGTGTGTGTGTGCGTAGGCATTTGTATGCTTGTCTTGGCATTGCACGTTATTTGTAAACGGCAATCACGTTGTAAAAATGGTGTCAACTGTTTCTAACCTTCTGTGAAAACATACCAGGCCCTTGGGGGAATATGTAACCTAGCTTTCAGACTGGCAAGGATAGGGGAAAGGAAGGGTTCTTGGCCACAGAACATCTGCCTCAACCAATTCCATATGGTATAAGTAAGCATGGAAAAGTGGCAGGTTAAAATGATGGTGATGATGATGATGATATATATACATACACACACACACTGGACAAGTGTCTTCATCTATAGGTTCAGGTCGTACAAAGTCTTGTGAGTGATTTGCTAGATGGAAGCTGAAAGAAGCTTATTGTATGTGTGTGTAAATTTTTTTTTTTATATATATATATATATATATATATACATATATATATATATATATATCTATATATATATATATATATATATATATATATATATATATATATATATATAAAGTGTAGTATATTGCCACTTAAGTGTGGCTGACCCTTAGGGGTGGATGTTACTGTTGCTTTTAGCCCCAGGAGGACATCTCCTCCAGCTGGCTTATCGACACACTACTGTGTCCTGTTTGCCAAGGGAAGTTATCCCTCCCATCATGATCTGTAGTACGAACGGACCCGGGTTTCTGTGTTATTTCCCTTCGTCAGCGTCCGATAGCCACTGATCTTTGATGAGAGAGATAAAATCTTGGCAATCTTATATCTACTTTTCCAGTGAAATTCTTCACTGATATCGAAAAATTGAAAACAAGCAATGTTAATTCTCTAAATGAAGTATTAACAGTAACTGCCAAGATTTTATCTCTCTCATCAAAGATCAGTGGCTATCGGACGCTGACGAAGGGAAATAACCCTGAAACCCGGGTCCGTTCGTGCTACAGATCATGATGGGAGGGATAACTTCCCTTGGCAAACAGGACACAGTAGTGTGTCGATAAGTCAGCTGGAGGAGATGTCCTCCTGGGGCTAAAAGCAACAGTAACATCCACCCCTAGGGGTCAGCCACACTTAAGTGGCAATATACTACACTTTATCGTGCAGTTACTGTTAATACTTCATTTAGAGAATTAACATTGCCTTATATATATATATATATATATATATATATATATATATATATATATATATATATATATGTGTGTGTGTGTGTGTGTGTGTGTGTGTGTGTGTGTGTGTGTATTACATACAAAAATAAGAGGAATGACCAGCAAAAGTGGACTCCTATATGCTAGAAATAGATGCTGCATCATCACGAAAAAATATGTTCTCAGTAAAAAATTAGCGACACAACAGACTGTAAAAGGGCAAGACAAATGAAAAAATACTAAATAAAAAAAAAAACGATTAACCTACGTACCATGGTTTCACCTGTTAAAATTTACATAAGTAAATATCTGCAGGATCATCAGCGTAGTCTGTCGATTTAAAAATATAATTTCCAGAACTAGATATAAGACGTTCACCCGAAAGAGAATGTGTAGAGTTCTACAAATTACATTCAGTGTATCCCTTCAAATGTCTTCAATCTGGCGTGCTAAGTCTGGAAATAACTTTGCAGTTAATAAATTTTTGCAGCTGATTTACCGGTTTGAGAACATCATTATTTAAAATTTATTAATAAGAGTAGAAATTGATATTAATCAATTAAAACCAATGGTCTAGCAGATTAAAAAAAATCCGAAGATTAAAATTATATTACATACAAAAATAAGAGGAATGACCAGCAAAAAGGACTCCTATATGCTAGAAATAGATGCCGAATCATTTAACCACGAAAAAATATGTTCTCAGTAAAAAATTAGCGACACAACAGACTGTAAAAGGGCAAGACAAATGAAAAAATACTAAATATAAAAAAAAAACGATTAACCTACGTACCATGGTTTCACCTGTTAAAATTTACATAAGTAAATATCTGCAGGATCATCAGCGTAGTCTGTCGATTTAAAAATATAATTTCCAGAACTAGACATAAGACGTTCAACCGAAAGGGAGCACGTGTAGAGTTCTACAAATTACATTCAGTGTATCCCTTCAAATGTCTTCAATCTGGCGCGCTAAGTCCGGAAATAACTCTGCAGTTAATAATTTTTTGCAGCTAATTTACCGGTTTGAGAACATCATTATTTAAAATTTATTAATAAGGGTAGAAATTGATATTAATCAATTAAAACCAATGGTGTAGCATATTAACAAAATTTGAAGATTAAAATTATATTATATGCAAGAATAAGAGGAATGGCCAGCAAAAGTGGACTCCTATATGCTAGAAATAGATGCCGAATCATCTAACCACGAAAAAATATGTTCTCTTTCGTGGTTTGATGATTTGGCATCTATTTCTAGCATATAGGAGTCCACTTTTGCTGGTCATTCCTCTTATTTTTGTATGTAATATCATTTTAATCTTCAAATTTTTTTAATATGCTAGACCATTGGTTTTAATTGATTAATATCAATTTCTACCCTTATTAATACATTTTATATAATGATGTTCTCAAACTGGTAAATTAGCTGCAAAAATTATGAAAACAGTTGTGGAATCTTTGCTTTTTTTTGCTACTTTAAGTACATACATAAACATACATACATATTCTAATTAACTAGTCATTTATCAGTTACTTTACTCTCTCTCTCTTGCTCTGCCTATCTATCTGTATATCTATCTATCTATCTATCTATCTATCTATCTATCTATCTATCTTATCTATCTGTGTATCTATCTATCGATATATCTGTCTGTCTGTCTATTGCCTGCCTGCCTGTCTGTCTGTCTGTCTATCTCTTTAGGTACCCCAGCCTTCAGTCACAGTATCTTCCTATCTATATTTGCAGGTCAACATATGCCACAATGGATGGCCCGTCCAGAAAATACGTCCAACTGCCCTCCTGGCCTGGAATACTTGACCATGGTGGATCAAATTCTCATACAACAACAAGTGGATGCTTTGGAGAGTAAGTCCTGGCTAATGTTAGTGGTCTAACTGATGTTGAATGTACCTTACTGTGAAATCCTTGGTCTAAATGTTTGTTAGTTTAACTTTTTGGAGGTTTAACTAATTTTAAGCGGACTATTTGGTTGTCTGATTATTGATCCTTCCTCAAGGAGTCAAAATCATGATGATATCTGAACTGCAGCTGATGTGGGAAGCTCCCTCATTGTGTTAAATATGTTTTATCTCTGTTTACTGTTATTGTTCTGTTGAATTTGTTTTACTTACATAGAAAAGAAGAAGCTCTCAAGTTACTTGGTTCCTTGAGAGGGTGCTAGGTCGATTTGTCCCCAGTTATTTCGTCATTGGTTAATTCGTCTCTGGTCAATTCGTCGTTGATCAATTTATCCCCAGGTCAATTAAACCACTGTACATTGTTGCAAATACCTCCATTTGTACAGCTTAATGGGAATATTAGACGTTGGAGTCAAGCTGATTCCAACTACCCTGACACCCCACTTACAATTGTTGGGGTTTCCATTCCTAGTGAATATTCCTGCCTTTACAATGAAGAAATGTTTTTACAGAATGACAGCAAGATGGAAGATTCAAAACGAATATCAATATTTGCAAGTGACGAATCACTTCGACAGTTAAAACAGCACAAGAACTGGGCGGCAGATGGAACATTCAAGAGCTGCTCAAGTATATTTTTTCAGTTATATACACTTCACATTCAAATTGATAATTTTAATGCCCCACGATTGTTCACATTACTCTCTGACGAAAGTCAAGACATATATAGTAGACTTTTTTGCCAAAATAAATGAATTACTGTAGAACGGAGGACCTGGGCTTCTTTTTCGAAATCCCTAATTATATTAATAATTAGGGATTTCGAAAAAGAAGCCCATAATGGATTTCTGGAATCGTTTCCTGGTTCGAATTTGGCAAGCTGCTTGTTTCATTTAGGACGAAATGTGTACAAGCATGTTGTGCAAGAAGAACTAAAATGCAGATATCACGAAGACGACAGTTTTAGTCTAAAAATATGGTTGTTTTGTTGCTCTTGTTTTCCTGCAGGTTGATGATGTTGTCAATAGATATGAACAACTTGTAGATGATGATGATATTCCACAGTCAATTGTATCCCATTTTGGAAGTATTTATATCGGACCACCTAGAGGAAGAGGACAGAGGAGGCGACGCCTTGAACCTCCATTATTTATTTGGAATGTTTGGGATCGATGTATGACGGGGATTGTTTGTACTACAAATAGTTTAGAAGCCTACCACAGCACGCTGAAAAACACATTGAATATTAGTCATTCAAGTATTTGGAAACTTATTGATGTGAGGAAAGGTTTGCCAGTATCAAATTGCAGAAGTTTATGCAAGGAGAAGAACCAAACCAAAAGAAAAAATACAGAGATATGAACCTGCATATAAAGAAATGTCATGGAAAAATATGATCCAAGCCAAGAAATTATTTTTCTAAAAGCAATTGCATACAATCTTAAATTTTAAGAAAAAATAAATAATACAGCAAACCTTAAAATAAGCGTTTTTTTAAATTCAATTATTCGTTCTTCCATTTTTCCTATGATTTCAACAAAATTGACTGACGACGAATTGACCTGGGGACGAATTGACCAACAATGAATTGACTGGGGACAAATTAAATGATGACAAATTGCCGTCAATGAATTAACCGGACACCCTTGAAAGATATAATATAACTTTCTCCATACTGTTTTGTAAATAGCTAAAGTTTAATGAGGTAGTGATCCTGTCTCAAGGTGTTGAAACTATGTTGATATCTGATCAACAGCTGATGAAGGTGTGTTAAACATGCTTTTGTTTTTCATGTTTTTCACGTTAATATCTCTGTTTATTGTTACCATCCTGTAGACACTCTCAAGTTTCTCGGTTCTTTGAGAGATATAATTTTTTCCATAGATATACACTGTTTTGTAGACAGCTGTAGTTTGGTGAGGTTGAAAAGTCATTCAACATTTTCTCTATTTATGTTTTATCCCATTCTTTAAATAATTTCCTTTTTTTTCCTTCTTCATTTTATTTCTCCAGCTTTCACCTCATTTGAATCTTCAAACAAATACACTGTCCTTAATTCTTTGGGTCAGCAGGTTTACATAGCAGCAGAAGGTAAGATGGAGGATTTGCTACTTTTTCTCTATTCCAACTCTCTCATACCCCTTCTCTCCCCCCCCCCCCCACACTTTCCTCACACTCTCCCTCATCCCTTTACACACCTTTCTTCTTTTATTGTTCTTTATAGTAAAGAGTCACAGCAAACTTACCAAAATCAATTTTTATCTCAAATTTACACAAAACTTTACCTCGCTGGCCTTCATTGCCCCTTTTCTCTCCCTATATCACTATCTTCTCCTTTGTCATCTCCCTAATTTCTCTAAGTGCTCTCTAACCTCCCTCCGATCTTTCTTTCTAAGTGCCACCTCTCTCTTTCACCTTTCACTCTACCTACCTACCTACCTACCTACCTACCTATCTATCTATCTATCTATCTATCTGTCTGTCTATCTATCTATCTATCTATCTATCTATCTGTCTGTCTATCTATCTATCTATCTATCTATCTATCTATCTATCTATCTATCTGTTCCCATCTATCTATCTATCTATCTATCTATCTATCTATCTATCTATCTATCTATGTGTTTCATCTCTCTTTCTCTCACTTTCTTTCACCTTGTGTCATTCTCTGTTTCTCCCCCCCCCCCCTCTATGTGCCTCCTTACTCCCCCACTCTTCATTATCCCTTACTTCCTCCCACAAACTCTGTCTTCCCTCTCTCTCTCTCAATCTATTTATCTCTCTCTCTCTCTCTTTCTCTCCTCAGAATCAGAGTTATGCATGAGACAATGTCTGGGCAGCATGAGGGGTTTCGTCATGCACATGATTGATAATATGGGAAAGGTGAGTACCACCACCTCTTCTATCTATCTTGTAGAGTAGTAGTAAAAGCAGTAACAGTAGTTGTAGTTGTAGTGGTAGCAGCAGCAGGAGTAGGAGTAGTACTAGTAGTAGTAAGAATAGTAGTAGATGTCGTATGAGTAGTAACAGTAGTCAAAGTAGTAGTTGTAATAGTATTAGTGATAATAGAAGCAGCAGTAGCAATTATTGCTGTATGTCTGTCTGTCTCTCCATTCATCCATCCATGTCTCTCTCTCTCTCTCTTTCTCTCTCTCTCTCTCTTTCTCTCTCTCTCTCTTTCTCTCTCTCTCTTTATCTCTCTCTATTTCTCTCTCTCTCTTTCTTTCTCTCTCTCTCTCTCTCTCTCTCTCTCTCTCTCTCTATATATATATATATATATATATATATATATCCATCATCATCATCATCATCACCACCACCACCACCACCATCACTATCACTGCCATCAAAATCACCACCACCACCACCACCACTACCACCACCACCACCCTTTTCTGTTTTATATGGTATAGTTTGGTACCCCCCTTTTATGTGTTTCTTCTCTCTCTCCCCACACAACAGGAAGTAATGAAAGTGACCCGAGAGCTGAAATTTGGGGCTGGATGCTGTTGGTTTGCCTGTTGTAACCCTTGTTCTTTGGAGGTTGTCGTAGAAGCTCCTGTTGGCAAGGTTATTGGTAAAGTGAAACAACGGTAAGTCCTCCAAATAAAGCATCATGTGAACAGGTTTTTACAGATGTTAGCTGGGTACCTTTTTTTGGGGGGGGGTGTAGGGGGAACAGAATGCTTGGAAGTGCTGCTGTTGTTTAGTCCCAGGTCAGCCTTGATTAAATCGATCTTTCCAGAGAAGAGAATCCAGTGCTGATGGCACGTATTAAGCATCTTTCAAGCATAGGTCAATGCCAGTGCCCCCAACTGGCTCCTGTGCCAGTGGCACATATAAAACACCATAAAAGGCACCCACTACACTCTTGGAATGGTTAGCGTTATGAAGAGCATCCAGCTGTAGAAACATTGCCAAATCAGAATGGAGCCTGGTACAGCCTCCCGGCTTGCCAGTCAGTCAAACTGTCCAACCGATGCCAGAATGGAAACAGACGTTAAACGATGATGATGATTCAGATATACGAGGATTGTCTGAAAAGTTGATAGGCTGACCAAGATATTCTCATAGAATGGGACCAAATGAGGTTCATTTTTCAACACATTTCCCTTTGCAGTCCACACATTTCTTCCATTAGTGTTGGAGTGTTTGGATCCTTTTGGTGAAGATGTTTTCATCCTGTTGGCCCCCAAAACTTATCAACAACAGATATGGTGCCATCATCACTGCAAAGTGTTTTTTCATGCTGGAGAACAGATGATTGTCAGATGGAGCCAAATCAGGTGATTAGGCGGGGGTAATCAACCAGTTCAAAGACACAGTCATGCACAGCAGCCATGAAAATCAAGGACTTGTGTGCTGGGGCATTGTCCTGATGAAACAAGACCCCTTTCTTCAGTTTTCCTGGGCGTTTGGTCTTGATAGCTTTTCGTAATTGCCTCAGCAATTTGGCATAGTACTCTCCATTGATGGTGTGACCTTTTCGAAGATAATAAACACAATACCTTTTGCTTTACCAAAAGAAACTGAGGCCATCACCTTCCCTGCAGACGAAATGACTGTGGCCTTCTTTGGAGCAGGTGAGAAGGGATGTTTCCACTGCGTGGATTGTCTCTATGTTTCTGACTCAAAGTCATGAACCCAACACTCATCCTGGGTTAGGAAACGTTCAAAGAAACCAGCTGGACCTGCCTCAAACAATGTCAGATTTTCCTGAGAGGTGATCAGTCTGGTGTGCTTTTGATCAAGTGTCAGATGTGGCACTCACTGAGCAGAAACCTTTGTCATGTCAAGTTCATTGTGTAGAATATTCTCAACTCTCTCATGGGATATGCTAATAGCATTGGCTATTTGATTTACACTCAATCACCTGTTATCCATCACCATGTGGTGAACACAACCAATGTTTTCCCTAGGGCTGGCAGATGCAGGACATCCAGACTTTGGGTTATCTTCAATACTCTCCCTTCGTCTCCTAAATCCAGTTACCCACTTTTGCACTGTTGAGAAAGCTGGAGCATTATCCCCTAATGTAACACACACACACACACATTTATTTCTTTACTGCCCACAGAGAGGCTAAATACAGAGGGGACAAACAAGGACAGACAAAGGGATTAAGTCGATTACACTGACGCCAGGGCATAACTGGTACTTATTTAGTCGACCCTGAAATGATGAAAGGCAAAGTCGACCTCAGTAGAATTTGAACTCAGGATGTAACGGCAGACAAAATACCTATTTCGTTATTGCCCACAAGGGGCTAAACATAGAGGGAACAAGCAAGAACAGACGAACGGATTAAGTCGATTACATCGACCCCAGTGCATAACTGGTACTTAATTTATCGACCCCGAAAGAATGAAAAGCAAAGTCGACCTCAGCGGAATTTGAACTCAGAACGTAACGGCAAAAAAGTTGCCATTCCTTGTGTTGCCTTATATATATATATATATATATACACACACACACACACACACACACACACATATATATTATTATTTATTATTATTTTTTAATTGAATGCCACAAATCCATTTCCAAGTATATATATGTGTGTGTGTGTGTGTGTGTGTGTGTGTGTGTGTGTGTGTGTGTGTGTGTGTGTATGTATGTATGTATGTATATATATATATATATATATATATATATATATATATATAAATATATGTATGGTCATCTGGTTCCTTTAGCTTCATGACAATGGGTCACACACACACACACACACACACACATACACACACACACACACACACACACACACACACACACACACACACACACACACACACACAAAGAGTATATATATTCCCATAAAACTTGATCTGCTATTCAACCACATGTTATCTAGAACAACATTATCTAAGGTGTCCTTTCTTACGACAGTAGCCATATAATTTGAGATAGTTTTGGTTATTATGTCTAGCAGACCGAGTGACCACACACAGAGTCCCTTTCTTTTGCTCATCCTAACCCCTACCTCTTGTTTTGTTCCCTCCTCAAACAGATGCAGCTTCATTAGACCCCTATTCGATGTCTTCAACGAGAATGATGAAGTCGTTTTTAAAATCCAAGGCCCCTATTGTATGTGGGCTGGCCCCTGCTGTATAGGGGACCAGAACTTTTATGTAAGTACTATGTTGTTGCTTTGTTGTTGAAAATTGGAGAATGAATTGTGGGAGTATTTAGTGGTGGTGGGCATGGCTATTTTTATCAGTGAATAGTTGAAGTTGGTTAAACACACATAAACACACACACACACACATCCTCACATATCATGTACACACTGACATACTTGCTCACATATGACATTCACGCTACCCCCCCCCCCCCATGCACATACAAACCCTCACATACACAAACATACACACCACCACCACCACCACCAGAAGCGCCTGGTTACACATATACAGCCACACACATTCATATATACTCACACACATACAGACACTCTGTCTCACATTCACTCAGACATACAGTGACATATGTAAACAGATAGACAGACAGACAGACAGACAGACACATTGACAGCCATCTCTATAATCCCAGGTATCACTACATGGTTGTTATTATTGTCTATCCCAAACAGGTCCACAGTCCCGATATGTCCAGAAAAGTGGCCACAATCAGTAAGGAATTTAGTGGACTGGTTAAGGAAATGTTTACAAAAGCTGACAATTTTGGAATCTCATGTAAGTCAATTATCATTATTATCCTTGTTATTATTATTATTACTATCAATTTTTATTATTATTATTGAGTGAGAGAGCAGTGCATGCCATCAAAGTGACACTGAGGTAAAATATACAAAGCCCAATATACCCATCATAACTACCTGTCTAATAAGGGTATACCAGGCACATGCATCACAACCATATGTGCACAACATGGTGGTCTCAAATCAAGATAAACAGCGCATGACCTTGCAGGTGGGACCCAATTAGAATTTTCTTCAGGTGGAGTAGTCCATCCCACTCAAAAGGTCCCTGAATAAGGGTTGTTTAAGGATGTTGAACGAAACACCCATTATTCCAAAGGTGAATTATTCAAACCCAAAAGAATTCCTCTCAACACATGGCTATGATGCTCCCCCACTACTTCTGCTCGTGATGAGATATGCACATATTGTCGGCCACCAAGGGTTAAGGTCAAACAACTGACAAGCAAACCTGTGGTATTGAGCAGACTATTTCATACCAAGACAAAACAATGCTATTATTATTATTATTATTATCATTCAGTAGTTTTATTTTTATAACGTACTTTCACTTCACTACCGAGCGCAGCTCTGTGCGCCTTGGGTATGTGCTGTGGTTTGCTGTGGTGCTCTTATGTTTACTGTATTGAAAGTGTTTTGCGTAGAATGTGTGCAGTACCCAGCAGTGCAATTTTCTGTATGTTATATATATTTGTAAGTCCTGGTGTTTTTGTTATGTATTTGTCTGAATATTTTTTTATTATACCTAAGGCACCTACTATGATAGGAATTGTTTCTGTTTTTAGATTCCACATTCGAGTTATCTCTATTTCCAGGTCTTTGTATTTTGAAAGTTTTTCCATTTCTTTTAGAGAAACGTTGTCATCTGCTGGTATTGAAACATCAATTAGAAGGCATTTTTTTCCTTCATGATCTTTGACAACTATATCTGGTCTATTTGCCTTAATTTCTCTATCTGTGTGTATTGGCATATCCCAGAGTATGGTTGCTTTCTCGTTTTCTGTGACCTTTTCTGGCGTGTGTTTATACCATCTTTTTTCTGTTGCTATTCCATAATGTTGGCATAGCTTCCAGTGTATATAGGTCCCAGCTCTGTCGTGTCTGTGAATATATTCCTTCTTAGCCAGGACTGGGCAGCCAGAGATAATATGATTTATTGTTTCTTGTCGATCTCCACATATTCTACAGTTACTTGTTATATTTCTTTTCATTATGTGTTTTTGGTAATTTCTGGTGGGGAGGCTTTGGTCTTGTGCAGCAATTAAAAATCCTTCAGTCTCTGCTTTGAGTCCTGAGCTTCTCAGCCATTGCTGGGATTTTTCTCTGTCTATT
The DNA here is from genome assembly GCF_046866305.1 of Octopus bimaculoides. Lineage (NCBI taxonomy): Eukaryota > Metazoa > Mollusca > Cephalopoda > Octopoda > Octopodidae > Octopus > Octopus bimaculoides. The sequence goes on along the minus strand of NC_142953.1, from coordinate 18,378,023 downwards.
TCTTTCGCATTTAGTTTAGCCCAGTATTTACCATGTAGGGGCTTTTCTTGCCATCGTTTTATCATGGTCCGTTGCTGTTCTAGTTTTAGTTTGGATTTCATTTGTTTTATAGCTTTTGTTGTTTCTTCTTCTTCTTCTTCGTATTTGTTAGGTAGATTGATTTCTTGTTTGTATTTGTCAGCTTCCTTAAATACTGAAAACAGTTTTTTGTTTTGCTCGTGTTTTGTGGCTATTTGTATTAGTTTCCCTTGCTTCTGGAGTAGGTATTTTTGCAGTCCTATGGTGGTTATTTTATAATAGTTTTCTAGCTGTATAAGACCCCTGCCACCTTCTGTGCGTTGTATATATAGCCTTTCTATGTCAGATTTTGGGTGGTGCATCCTATATCCTGTCATTATTTTTCTTGTTTTCCTGTCTATTTTACATAGTTCGTTTAGTGTCCAGTTAAGGATGTTGTAACTGTAGCTTATAACTGGGACAGCTAAAGTGTTGATACCCATTATCTTGTTTTTAGCATTGAGCTCTGTTTTTAGTATTGATCTAACTCGTCTATAGTACTCTTTCTTTATTTTTTCTTTCATTTGTGTATGTTGTATCCTCTCTAGTTCATTGACTCCTAAATACTTATATGGTTGGCTTTCGTCTAGTTCTCTTATTTCATTGGCTTTATCTAGTGTTATATTGCTACTTTTAACTAATTTTCCTCTTTTCAGGGTTGCTTTGGCACATTTTTCTAATCCGAATTTCATTTCTATTTCCTTGGTAAAGCCGTGTACTGTCTGTAGTAGTGTTTCTAGCTCTTTGTCGTTTTTTGCATATATTATTTATTATTATTATTATTATTATTATTATTATTATTATTATTATTATTATTATTATTATTATTATTATTATTATTTTTACTTTCAATCTGCATGTTTGTTACAGTCACTTGCTGAGACACACCCAGCATCTGTGGGCGAGCAAAGGATAAGAGATATTATGATATGACTGAAAGCTTGGGAAGGGGAAGTAGTGAAATATCTTCATGTAATACAACACAGACATTTAAATGGATAGGGCTTGTCTAAGGATGTGGGCAGTACTTGTCAGCATACTCTTTTGAGACATGGTTCTCCTGAGATCTTATCTAGATGTTTCTGACATCTCTTTCTTATAACTAGGGCACCCACAATAACAGGAACAGTTCTTGCTTTAAGATGCCACATCTTTTGTCTTTCAAATTTCCAGGTCCTTATATTTACTTAGTTTGTCAAATTCCTTTGCAGATATATTTTTATCAGTGGAAACACTTACATCTATTAGTCTACCAGTGTTTTCTTACCTGTCTTTAATAATTATGTCTAATCAATTAGCCTAGATTGTTCTGTCGGTGTTGACTGGAAAATCATTTTTATATTATTATTATTATTATTATTATTATTATTATTATTATTATTATTATTATTATTATTATTAAGGTGGTAAACTGGCAGAATCATTAAGAGGCCAGACAAAATGCTTAGCAGTATTTCGTCTATCTTTACGTTCTAAGTTCAAATTCTGCTGAGGTTGACTTTGCCTTTAATCCTTTCGGGGTTGATACAATAAGTGCCAGTGAAACACTGGGGTCAATGTAATCGACTAGTCTCCTCCCACTAAATTTCAGGCCTTGAGCCTTTAGCAGAAAGGTTCATTATTATCATTGTTATAATTAGTGTGTGTGTGTGTGTGTGTGTGTCTTTGAATCTGTGTTTGTCCTCTGCTCACTCCACCCCACCACTTGACAATTGGTGTTGGTTTGTTTAGGTGACTGTAACTGAGCAGTTTTGCAAAAGATATTAATAAAATAGGTACAAGACTTAAAGTAAGTACTGAGGTTCCCCAGAGGTGCCCCAGCATGGCTGCAGTCCAATGATTGAAACAAGTAAAAAAGAGTAAAAGAGATATATATTTTCATCATGTTGAACCATTAATCCCAACACATATTTTTCTCTCTCTGTTTATTTTTTCCTCTCGTCCTTTCTGTTCAAGAGCATAAGCTCAAAACATCAAGCACTCTTCCGTTCTTACCGAGCATCAAACTAATACATCTCCTTGTTATTCCTTTACTTGTCTTCATCTTTTGTTTTCTGTAAATTTGAACTATGTATGTATATATATATATGTAGAAGGTTGAAAAGGAACACATGAGATATATATAAGGAAAATAAGACGAGGTAGAAAATGCTAAAATAATTTTATCATGAAGAACATTTTAGAACTGGTTTCAGTCCTTGTGACTTTTCCAACTTAGAGTAAAGCATGAAAAACAATTAAATTGTGGAAAAATTCAATGAAATGTTTTTTTTAAAAAATATTTCCATAGGCGTAGGAGTGGCTGTGTGGTAAGTAGCTTGCTTACAAACCACATGGTTCCAGGTTCAGTCCCACTGAGTGACACCTTGGGCAAGTGTCTTCTACTATAGCCTCGGGCTGACCAAAGCCTTGTGAGTGGATTTGGCAGATGGAAACTGAAAGAAGCTTGTTATATATGTGTATATATATATATATATATATATATATATATATATATATATATATATATATATATATATGTGTGTGTGTGTGTGTATATGTTTGTGTGTCTGTGTTTGTCCCCCCAACATCGCTTGACAGCCGATGCTGGTGTATTTACGTCCCCGTAACTTAGCAGTTTGGCAAAAGAGACCGATAGAATAAGTACTATGCTTATAAAGAATAAGTCCTGGGGGCGAGTTGCTCGACAAAAGGTGGTGCTCCAGTATGGCTACAGTCAAATGATTGAAACAAGTAAAAGAGTATAGTTTTCAAATGCAAGGGACATTTTCCTTTTTTCTGCCTGTCTCTGTCTCTCTTTTTTACTCTTGTGAGTTCTTGGTAGTTAGCAGCAGTTTGATCTAAACAGTTTGATTCAAATTCGTTGGTACTCTTGAGTTTCAAGCATTATGCTAGTTGTCAGCCATTTTGAATTTGAGTGACAGAAGTTTATTGTTGTTACTATAAGGTGGGCTGTGATTGGCTAAGGAAGGGCATGTGGTGTTGTTGTCTGATGTTGGTAACAGTTAGTTGGAAAATACCGCATGGTGAACAGGAAATTGACCACATGGAGGACAGGAAGTAGACCACGGTGATTAGGAAATTGATGGGGTGGAAGAGCAGGAAGGGGTGGCATTTGCAAGTATATAGTTCTATATGTGAGTGTGCGGATGCGCTCATGTAGTATTGTGTGCATGTGTGTATTGATGCGAGCTTGTGCATCTGTACATGGGCAGTCATGCGCACATCTGCACTCACATATGCTTGGATGAGCATACATGCTTGCACATTCACGTGCACACATAGATACACATGCATATTCATTCATATGTACATATGTATATTTGCATGCATGTACGCATGTATATATATATATATATATGAAGATTGTTTCATTTTGACAGATGATAGTTGTCCCAACAACACACAAACCACATCCCAGCACACAGCCCAATTTCTCTGTTGATGAGCCCTTAGATAACTTTTAAGACCAGCTGCTGACTGACAGGGCATAAAACACAACCGATAGACTTTATTCAAGTACTGATATTTTTATTATTTATTTAGTAAGATACGTTATTTGAATTCTTATTTTTTCCAGAGACCTGATGAGTGACTGTATTTTGAGTATAATATAATCCTGATCAATTTATTGTGAATTGTACTGGTTTTTCTACTATAATGTGACCACGAAACACGCGTAGCCAACACTTTACCTTCTATTTTATCAATTTACTAAGTTGAATTAAATTTTTAGTCTAGTATTTTATAGATTTTTATGGATTTTATACTTTTCTTTTAGATTTTATAGATTTTTAAATTAGTATTTTGTTGAGTACGCTTTTCTTGATGGTGACTGGTCTCCTTGATTGTTTGAATCGTATATTGGTGGTTCTTCTCTAAATTAGATTATTAGATGTTGTTTTATATATATATATATATATATATATATATATATATATATATATATATATATATATATATATATATATATATATATATATATATATAGTATTAAGTATCCATCACAGCTGGTCTTACCAATCAGTTTCGCGCAAAAATATAACAGAGTGATTGGTAACAATCCAATTATATAACTACACTCATCAGAGGTAGCCTATATGGAAAGAATATGATGGCTGCTTTCTATTCTCAGGGAAGGATTAGCATCACTGGTCAGCGGTGAAAAGTGATGAAATGAAAAATGGGCCAGGAGATTTGTCTAGGAGTTATGTCCCTTGGTTAGGTATGTTGTGAAGCCGGCAAGAGTTATCTTGAAGTGGAGAAACTTCAAGATAATATACCTACTCTACTAATAGTTATATGAGTGCATCTTCTCCCTGACTTATGGTCCCTTAGACAACTCATGTATGTATATATATATATATATGTGTGTGGTTATATACCGTTGGTCACAATGTGCTTCCTGGCATTGTAGTGGCTTGCAAATGATGCCCCCCGACTGTCTTGGTGGGCAAGCCAACATTCCGTCTGAATGGAATCACAGGGTTACTCACTTCTGCCAGTTGAGTGCAGCATGAAATGAAGTGTTTTGCTTAAGAACATAATGCATTGTCCAGGAACTGAAACCACAATCTTATGCTTACGGGTTCAATGTCTTAACTACTGAGCCACGCACCCCTCAAAAGCCCTTCCTGAGCTATAGACTCATAAAGCCAGCTTCCCAGATTCTGTGCAATATATATTCAACACCCGAACCACTAAGCCACATGCCTTCTCACACACACACACACACACACACATACACACACACACATGCATGCATGCACACACACGCATGCATGCACGCACACACATGCATGCACACACACACACATGCATGAACAATCAGCCATGGATATCCATTATCAAATCCCCACCACCACCATCCCCCTTCTGATATTTCTTTCTTCTTCCTCTTCAGTTCCAATGGACCTTGATGTGAACATGAAAGCCACTTTACTAGGGTCTGTCTTTCTCATTGTAAGTAAGAGCTTCACAGTCTCTCTACCTTTCATCGCTATATATGTGTGTAAACACACACACACACATACACACGCGTATATATGTATGTATATATTTACACTTGTTCATCTTTTCTGACATAGTGTATGTTTTGTATATTTTGTATATTTTGTATATTTTGGTCTGTATTGTTCAGCCTACAGCTAAACATACATACATGCATGCATGCATACATACATATATACACATACATACACATATACATACATACATACATACGTACAAACACAAGCACACACACACACATACACACACAAACAAATACACATATATCTTATATTAATGCTGTGTTTTTTTTATATTTGCAGGACTTCATGTATTACGAGTTGTTGAAGTCACCAACAACTTGAAGACATCATCAAGTAACACAGCATTTGTTCCTCACACACACACACACACACACACACACACACACACACACACATCATAAGAATAGCCTTCCTGTCCCACCTTCTCCACTTCCAACTGGTATAACTATTTTGCATAATTTATGTTTATTTATTTCAACAGAACTTGCAAATATTCATACGCAGATATGACGAATCAACATATATATATGTGTATAATTGTGTGTAAATATATATATATAAATATATATATATAATACACACAGACATGACAGAAGTAAGTAGACTCCCTTATAATCATTAAAATTTATTTAAATCTGAAATTATACATTCAAATTATTTATTAATTGTTATAATGTGAATATCTAATATTTAGTAGACATGGCCTTTGCATTTTTCAATGCAAGGACCCTATGAGGCATGTTACTGATCAGATGACAAATGTTCTCTTGGGGAATTTCTTACCAAGTTTAATGCAGCAATCTCAAAAGATCTGGGTTTGAGGATGCTTTCTTGTTCTTTTTACGAAGTGTCCTGTCCATTATGACCCAGAGGCATTCAATAGGGTTCATATCTTGTGCTTGGCTTGGCCATGGAATCTTTTTAATGCCATTCTCTTCCAACCAATCTTGGGTCTTTTTAGCTGTGTGACAAGGAGCCCCATTTGCCATAAATAAAGAGTATTATTTAATCATTTCACCACTGGAGAAGATTGGAAAGAATCCTTTCTGCAATATGGACATATATTTATCTGAGTTTATGTTTCCCTCACACTCCACCACCTCTGACCAACCATTGCTCCAAATTGCTCCCCAGACCATCACAGAAAAGTAGCCGTGTTTCACTGCTGGCTGCAATATTTTCACATCCAATTCTTGATCACAGAGTCTCCAGAATTCCACATTCGACCACTATCAGGAAATACAGCAAATCTGAACTCACTGGAGAATGTGACAGTGTCCCAAAATGCTAGTGGCCTCTCCACCATTTCACTGGTCCAATCTTTTCTCCGCTTGATTTTGGCTGGTCGAAGTGGCTTCCTTCTTCCCGCTCTGCCATAGCAACCAAGTTTGTGGAGATACCTGACAGCTGTTCTGAAACTGATACCAACTTGTTCTTCTATGTTAGAGGCCTGGCAACGAGGATTATCCTCCACACTTCTCTTAACAAAGCGAAGGGTCCTGTCAGAGGGCCCTGGTCGAGCTGGGTGAGGTGAAGTGGACTCTTTCTCTCATTGGTGAATTGCATAATCATTCTATTAACTGTAGAAAGCAGGATTCCAGGTTTTCTGCGATTTTACAATGACCAAGTCCACCTTCAGAATGACCCACAATATGGTCCCTTTGAAATTTGGACAGTTCCAAGGTTTCTTTTGTACATGGTATGATTAAACAGTCACATATAGAATCTGAAACATAAAAATGTCAATTAATAAGAAATATAAACCTTTGCAAGTTAAAATAAATATAAAACAATATTTTATGGAGTGTCTATTTACTTCTGTCATGTCTGCGTGTATATATATATATATATATATATATATATATATATCCTCAGTCAAATCGTCCAACCCATGCTAGCATGGAAAGCGGATGTTAAACGATGATGATGATGATGATATATATATATATATATATATATATATATATATATACATATGCATTGAATTGCAATGAATGGAGGGTAATATGCTATGGAAATCCATGAAGAACTATGACATGAACCACCAAGATCATGGACTGAGAGCAAAGTCTGAGTCTTGATTTAACATGCCAGCCACCTTTGCTTAACAATTCTTTCTTGTGTCTAATCTGTAGACTTGACTGCAAATATTTGGCTGGATTAAAGTCTCAGAAGAAAGAGAAACATCAGAAAACAAAAAAAAAGGCAAAAAATTCCTGTTAGACCCTCATATGATGAAATCAATGGAAGAACCCACTCTTCTTCTTCTTCTTCTTCTTCTTCTTCTCTCTCTCTCCCCCCTCTCTCTCTCCCCCCCTCTCTCCCCCCTCTCCCCCCCCCTCCCCCCTCCCCCCTCTCTCTCCCCCTCCCCCCTCTCTCCCCCTCTCTCTCCCCCCTCTCTCTCCCCCCTCTCTCTATATATATATGTATGTATATGTATAAATTGAAAAAAACAACATTTTCTTAAATTGATTATTATCTCTATAAAAAGAATCTTTAAAAAAAGCAGATTCATGGTGACTTAATGGATATAGAATTTTCTATAAGAGCTTTCACTGTCTTCAGCTTCTCAAGCACACAAATACATACATAGATACATACATTTATATGTATATATACATATACATACATACATACATACATACATACATACATAGATACATACATTTATATACACATATATATATATATATATATATATATATATATATATATATATATATATATATATATATACATGCACATGCATCTACTCACACATGTGCAAATAGAAATATAGATAATTTTAAACAAGAAACTCGGAGTATTGATAGAAACCAATCAACTACTTGAATGAATAACAGACAGTTACATGCCTTAAGTCCTATTCCCCTCACCCCTGTTTCTACACACTGATAAGATGTGTGTATATATGTATATAAACATACACACTCACATACATAGATATATACACACATACATACATACATACATACATACATACATCAATACATACATATACATACATATACAGACATATACATATACATATACATATATACATACATACATACATATATATATATATATATATATATATATATATATATATATATATATATATATATATATATACATACACACATATATATATATATATATATATATATATATATATATATATATATATATATACACATACATTCATACATACATACATACCTACATATATATATATATATACATAGATATATACATACACATGCATACATAACTACATATAAACATACATATGTTTGTGTATATTTATATATATAAATTCATAAGAGTGGTACAACAAGGCACCGATATTTACTGGACACTAGCAATCGATATAAATACGACGCTATTGTATAACTTCACTGCGTATATACTGGCAAAAATGTGTGTGTGCAACAAACATGAAAAACTTGTCTTACATATATTTATATATGTATGTATGTATGTATGTATGTATTCCCTTGTTCTGTGGCTTTTGATATTGCCAAATACTGATACTGTGGCACAAGTGGCTCCCCCTATTGTTCATCTCCAGCCATAGTCACACTTTTTTGAATAAAATGTTTACTTTTTACTTCTCTTTGATTTATGATTCCTTTCTCTGTCTCTCCATCACACACACACACTCACACACACACACACACTCACACACACACACACACATTATACAGTATTATAGATCTATTTCAGCCAATTTCACAAATTGGTTTCACACATGACGTAGGTGATAGCCTAAAACTGTGCTCATCAGAAATATTGCTTTGAAAAGTGTGCAAAGCCCATTGGTAATATCAGCTGAAATGGATCTATAATATTTTGTAGTATAAATATTAATATAACCAATCAATTGATGAATATATGAATGGTCTACGAATAGAAATCATGATCTTATGAATCTGAGGGCGACAATCACAATACCTTCAGTTATACAGGTGTGGCCAAAAGTCACCTGACAGTAATTCAAACATATTTAATTCCAAGATTTATTCATATTTAACGAATGAATGAATTTAATAAAAACATCTAAATATGAAACATCATGAAAATTGTTCAAACGGAAGTCCTTCTTTGAGCGACACATTTCTCCATTTGAATCAATACAAAATTACAGATAGTATTTTTGGCATTCTGATTTACTGTCGGGTGACTTCCGGTCAACCCTGTATGTATGTGGTTAGGGTTTTGCTCTCTTGATCACTCTCTCATGGATTCGATTCCAAGACCAGGCTGGGTGTTGTGTTCTTGAGCGAAACACTTCATTTCATGTTGTTCTGGTCAACACAGCTGTAAATGGAGCAGCCTTCTGATCAGAGGAAATGCTGACCTGCTCCCCTAGTGAGCCGAATGACATCATTTGAAAGCTTAAACAATGTGAAGTGCATTGTGTCCAGCGATGTATAACAACATCTGAAAGTTTGGTTGATACTATGATACTGTGCTCTGATATGGTGTCACGCCTCTGCCTGTGCCACATAAAAAGCACCCAGCACACTCTGTGAAGTGGTTGGTGTTAAGAAAGGCATCCAGTCATTGACTAAGTCAAATCAGACTGGAACCTGGTGCAGCTCTCTGTGTTTTACTGGTACTTAATTTATCGACCCTGAACGGATGAAAGGCAAAGTCAACCTTGGTGGCATTTGAACTGAGAATGTGCTAATGGTTCTGCCAGTTCACTGCCCCATGAAGAAATCATAATATTAAGGGAAGAATGGAGAAGCTGGTATTAGATTTATTCCGTGGCTTACTGTTGCTTCAACACCAAGTGGATGACAAATTGAACGAAATGCATAAAGGCATAGAAGAAGGCAACGATGCTGTCATATCGATTATATAACATGCATTGTATAATGATTGATCCACAGTGATTTAGTCATAACTCTCATGAATAAACAAATGCAGTTACACAGTGAATGGATTTGCTTGTTTAAGGAAATCACAGTGACATGGTAAGAGGCTGAATGTTGGTCCGAGGAGGAGGAGGAGGAGGAGGAGGAGGAGGAGTTAATGTTAGAAGCGTCAACGAGGAAGGAAGAGATAGGATAAACGTGATAGCAACAGTTCAATTCTTCAATTCTTCTATTCTTTTACTTGTTTCTGTCATTTGACTACAGCCATGCTGGGGCACCACCTCGAAGGGTTTTAGTCAATCAAATCAACACCAGGACTTATTTTTTTAAGTCTAGGACTTATTCTATTGGTCTCCTTTGCTGATCCGTTATGTTACGGGGGACAGAAACTCACCAGCATCAGCTGTGAAGCGGTGATGGTCAGACAGACAGGCAGGCAGGCAGGCAGGCAGGCAGGAAGGTAGGCAGGCAGGCAGGCAGGCAGACAGACACACAGACAGACACACACACACAATGAGCTTCTTTCAGTTTCTGCCTACCAAATCCATTCACAAAGCTTTGGTTGGCCTGAGGCTATAGTAAAAGAAAGGTGTCACAGGGTGGAACTGAACCCAGAACCATGTGGTTGGGAAGCAAGTTTCATATATATATATATATATAAATATATATATATATATATATATACACAGGGGTTGGATGAAATAATGGGAACACCTTAAAATTTCATACAAATTTATTTTAAAATGTGGTAGGACCACCTTTGGCAGTAATTACAGCTTGAATTCTATGAAGCATGGACTCGTACAAAGTTTGAATTATTTCCAAAGGAATTTTCATCCATTCTTCAGCTAAAACAGTCTCCAGTTCTTGTGATGATGGTGGAGGATATCGACTCCTTACTTGTTTTTCTAAAATGCACCATAAATGTTCAATAATATTGAGATCTGGGGACTGTGGTGGCCAGATAAGATGTTCAACTTCACTAGAATGTTCCTCGTGCCATTCAGTAACAACTGTGTGAATTGGTGCATTATCATCCTGAAAGATTGTGTTTCCCTCCTGAAACAGTTCCGCAACCATAGGATGAATTTGATCAGATAAAATACTTAAATAGTCTTGAGTATTAATTCTGCCATGAAGGGAAACCATTGGGCTGGCGGATTTTCAAGATATAGCCCCCAGAGATCATCACAGATCCTCCTCCATGTTTAACAATTGGAAGAAGGCAGTCTGGGTCAAATACTTCTTTTGGCTGTCTCCGCACATATACTTGGCTGGTGGTTGGAAATAAGGTAAAGGATGACTTGTCCGAGAAAATAACATTCTTCCACTGCTCTAGGGACAAATTCTGTAGGTTTTTACTCCACTTTAAACGCTTTGCAATGTTTCTTTTTGAAAGTAGTGGTTTTCTGATTGCAACCCTCCCATGAAATCCGACTTTGCGCAGCTCCCAGCAAACACTTTTTGTGGAAACTGGGTTTTCGATGTGGTCATTAAGCTCTGCTGTAATTTTGGCAGCTGTACTTTCGTGAATCTTTCTAACAATTCGCATAATAGTCCGATGGTCCCTATCTGAAAGTTTTCGTTTTCTTCCAGACTTTTGTTTTGACGAGGAGGTTTCTCCCTCATTCGTAACAGCTGTCATTTCTTTTGAGACACTCAGCTACACCCACACTCAGCTACACCCACACTCAGCTATAAGTCTACTGCATGCTACAGCAGAAACAGCTGTAAGTCAATGAAGTTGATAAGATAATCATTTATTCCTTGGTCATCTTTCATTCATATAGACATATAGACATAGGTTTTTGTAAAATTTTCCGTTTGTTGTGTTTTTGTTAAAATTTTGAAATATATATACAGGGGTTGGACAAAATAATGGGAACACCTAGCATCATACGCAACTGGTACTTAATTTATCGACCCCCGAAAGGATGAAAGCAAAGTTGACCTCGGCGGAATTTGAACTCAGAACGTAAAGACAGATGAAATACTGCTAAACATTTCTCCCGGTGTGCTAACGATTCTGCCAAGCTCGCCGCCTTAATTACTTATTTCTTTATTTGCCCACAAGGGGCTAAACATAGAGGGGACAAACAAGGACAGACAAAGGGATTAAGTCGATTATATCGATCCCAGTGCGTAACTGGTACTTAATTTATCGACCCCGAGAGGATGACAGGCAAAGTAGACCTCGGCGGAATTTGAACTGCCTTAATTTGAACTGCCTTAATTACTACGAATATAAATACTCGATTATATTCTCATATTTGTTACCAAATAATTTTATACCAAGATTTGAGAAATGTCTGGAAATCATTAGAAAAGAATGAAAGAATAGTATGGCGTGGCTTCTTTTACCACTGGAGATCTTAAAGTCTCACATCCAGGTATCTGGTCTTACTGCCGTTGCAAAAACTCGGAATGAAAACCTTGCAGGCGGGAACCAAGAGACATAAAAGTCTTTTTAGTTTCTTAGAGTTGTGCCCCTTGCCAGTAGCACCCTTGCCTGTGTGATTAAAATACTGATTTGAAACTATCTGGTTTCGGGTTCAGTTCCACAGTGTGGCAGCTTGGCCAAGTTTTTTTGGCCAAGAACAATGATCATGTTAGCAGATTTCGTAGATCCAAACTGTGTGGAAGCCTGCTGTGCATACATACGAAAGGATACTGAAAATGTCCTGGCTTTAAGGGTGTCGCGAAAGATCTGGCTGGTGGCCCAACCTTCCGAGTTCTTTTGACAGGGTTTAGACAAACAAAAGGACAACAGGAATAAGTGTGTGAATCTGAGCGAGGACTATGTTGGATAAAATCATAATTAACTGATCCTCCTGCATTTTCTTTTAACAAAAGCCAGAAACTTTTCAACACCCCATCGTTCACACACACACACACACACACACACACACACACACACATAGATGAGTGTTAACCACTTGATAGTGTGTGTTTGTTTATGTCCCCGCTATTTAGCGCTTCACAAAATATTCCGATAAAATGAGAACGACACCTAAAGAAAAGAAAAAAAAAGAAGTATTAGGATTAATTTGTTCGACTAAAATGCATGAATGTGGTGCTCCAGCATGGCCACTCTTCAATAAGTGAAGACAGGTAAAAAGAAAAAAAAAAGAGAAAAGACAATTTTTGATGAGAAGCCAGTTGGGTGGTGGCCAGAAAAGACAAGACCACCAGCAATCGCTAGCAATGATAGTTACCAGTAACGCCACCAGCAATACCACTACTACTGCTTCCACTAGCACCGCTACCACCACCATCACTACTGCCACCGCCGCCGCCATCTCTGTCACCACCATCGCCACAATCGCCAGTAGCAGCAACATTAGAATCAGCAGCAACCACAGCAGCAGTAGCAACGGCAGCAACAGCAGCAACAGCAGCATTAGCGGTGGCAGTAGCAGCACTACAACAATCACCACCATCATCATTTTCCATCTACAGAATCGGAAAGTTTTAGAGTTGTCTCCCTTTGATTTAGCAAATTTTTCTATTACGAGTTACTTCCCCTTGACCACAAAATTTGCTATTGGGTAATATTTCAGCGACTGATGGCTTGGCAAAAGATCGTTGGTGCATCAACGAAAATATTTTGTGTTATTCCAGTTTTTTCGCCCTGGTTTCGAATCCTACCGAGGCCAACACCGGGGAAAGAGTTAGGGCTTAGATTTGTTGTAAGTTCTAGGCTTCAGGGCTAGAGTTTCACTCAGTTTCCATGACGTAAAGGGTTTACAACAATCCCCAACCCACCACTGAAAGGGACGTCGGCCCTTTGTGGTGTTTACTTCCCAGTCATTGCTGAGACTCATTGACAGGTGAGTGAAAGTGAAGCAATGTGAAATGGCGTGTTTTGCTGAAGAACACAAAGCATCACCCGATCCGGAAATCGAAACCGTGATTTTACGTTTCGTGCCTTAGCAGTAGGCCACGCTCTTTCAACGGAGAAAAGGAAGAAGTTGATTAAATCGATACCCGTACTTCATTTACGCAAGGACGAAAAGCAAAGGTAACCTCGGTCGGGTTTGATCGCAAGATGTAAAGGGCCGTAGAGGGCTGTATAGAATCATTGGACGCCGTGGAGGGCCGTCTGGAACTGTAGAGGACTGTAGAGGAATGTAAAAAGACATAGAGAGCAATATAGGTCTTATAGAGCCGTAGAAAGCCGTAGAAAACTGTAGAGAACTGTAGAGTGCCATAAAGGATTGTAGAGCCGAGGAGAGAGCCATGGAGGGCCGTAGAGGACCGCAGAGAACCGTAAGCTGTAACTTAATGTCGTAAGTGATTTTGTTCGATGTTCTACCGATTTGTGGCAATTCACGGTCTTTGGTACATGCAAAATTATGTACGCTTCAAGATCGATGTATTGATGGAGTTGCGAAAGCGGCGAACAAAATGACGTTAGCTGTGAGTCCTCACGTCCAGATTTCAACCTAAACAAAAATAAAACCCCAAACAACAGCAAGTTCATGCGATCCGCTAGAATCTCGCCGACATCATACGCGTTTTCCCTTTTGTGGTCGATAAAAAAAATCGATGAGATAAGGTACTAGTAAAGTACTGGGGTTAATATATTGAACTGTATCGTTATTCCCTGGAATTTGAGATCATGGCACGATAAATAAAAATCATAATTATTTTACATTGCAATGAATATACCGGAAGTACATAAATAGCAACCATGAAGAAACTATCTTAATTTACAGAAATATCTAGAAATAAATTAAAAAAACCCATTTTAATGGCAACAAACTTGTTTCATTGAAATACTTATCAAGTTTATAGCCAGACTCTCTTTATATACCTATGACTCTATGGTGAAGAACTTTTATTTTGTGTCCATCATTTTTATTGTTATTTAATGTCTCATTCTTTTTACTGATAGAAAATCCTTAACTTTAAAATATTGATTTCATATTTTAGAACAAGGACAGCAACTTCGTGGAAACTGGGTAAGTCGATGGCATCGACCCGAGTATAACTGGTACTTAGCTGATCAAGCCCGAGAGGATGATAAGCAAAACCAACCTCGGTGAAATTTGAACTCAGATCGTGAAGACGGATAGAAATGCCGCTAAGAATTTTACTCGGGCGTGCTAACGCTTCTGCCGGCTCCGTCGCCTTATTTACCATAAGATATTATGTGGAGTGAGGTATATGTTTCTGGTTGGAACCCCCAGGTTTTCTGCCCTGAAATCGCCTGGTTAAGAGTTCATCCGGGTGCAGGAACACTACCGGACACCTTGTAACTATGTTATGCTACCAACCAGCATGTTACATCGGGTGTTTAAGAACTCAAAGGTGCATAAAACAACCCCACAAACACCAAAAACAAGCTGAAGATGACTGCCACTTCACACTAGTCTTCAGGTGTCCGGGTACGCCCCCTGGCGCACACAATCCCTAGCCTCTAATCACCGTGAAAAGTTGAAAGAGACTGAAGGGTTTCGGAAACAAGGTTTCGGAAAAAAATTTTGTGATATTATGACGTCATAATTCCAATAACGAAAATGCAAATCGCTTTGGAGTTGACAAATAATTCTTAATCACACACACGTACGCACGCGCACAGATGCACACACACACACACACACACACACACACACGTATACACGTACACACACGCGCACACACACACACACGTACACGTATATGCACACGCGTAAACACACACACACATATGTCTACATATATAATGGTTTCAAATTTCGGCACAAGGCCATCTATTTCGGGGCAGTGTGTTGGGCGATAACATCGATCCCAGTATTTTATTGGTACTCAATTTATCGATCTCGAAAGGATGAAAGGCAAAGTCGACCTCGGCAGAATTTGAACCCAATAACTTAAAGACAGACGAAATACCGCTAAGCATTTCGCCCGGCGTGCTATTAACGTTTCTACTGGCTCACCCACCTTTACATATGCTTATATATTAATACGTGTACACACACACAAACACACACACACACACACACAGACACGCACACACGCAACCACACACATTCACACACACTGACTCATATATATAAACATATATACATATACATTGAAACACGTGCATATATGCGTGCGTATGTGTGGATATATATATATATATATATATATATATATAAACAATATATGAGTATATGCATATATATGTACATGTATGTATGTATATACATGTACATATAGATACATAACTGGGTACATGACGTGGCAAAAGAACAAGGACAAAATGGTAAACAAGGTGCAACAAACAAGCAGGCCACATAGAAACATCCCCTTCATCAGCTGCCACCATTAAAACCCGGGCGTTTCGAAGAATTAAGGCAGTACGCATCGTTAAAATGGTTCTTCCCATGAACACAAATTAAATTGTTTTCATGGAGGGTAGTGGCGGACGGAAAACAAGACAGGAAAACGAAACAGTGAAATAAACAAACAAAAAGACTGTACAGCCAGACGGGAAGTGTGTATGTTTTATATATATATATATATATATATATATATATGTGTGTGTGTGTGTGTGTGTATATATAAATTCCTCTATTTTCATAATATCGAGGTCTCGTTCCTTTGTTGTCATTTTATTATTATTAATTAATGTGTATATATATGTGTGTGTGTGTGTGTGTTAGTATGTATGTATATATCAACAATCTATCTGTTTGTCTATCAATGTACAAACACACATGCGTATACTTATTGATCAGGACGATGATGATCCTCGTTAAACGCCGCTGCCTCCTCCTCGCTAGCATGGGTCGGACGTTTGGAGAGCGAGACGACTGAGCCGAGCTCCAATGCTTGCTTTAGCATACTTTCTACAGCTGGTTGCCCTTCCTTACGACAATCATTTTCACAAAGGGTATTGGGGACTTTTTCCATGGCTCCCAGCACTAGTGAGGTCATCAAGTAACTCGTAAGACAAGACCCCTTTAACTGAGGGGTGTGTAGTATTGGGGGAGAGATATGGAAGTATGACAAAGGGACAGAATCATGGGTGTTGCCGAAGAGGTGAATGCGTGGCTTACATACCTGAGTGAGATTGGTGGGATATATATATATATATATATATATATATATATATATATATATAGAGAGAGAGAGAGAGAGGGAGAGAGATAGATAGAGAGAGAGATGTGAGGTGAAGGTAGGAGGGGAAAATAAGAAACCGAAATTGTGTAGGGTGGGTAGGTAAGTGTGCAACGGTGAAAATAGTGTGAAAGACGATTGGAGACGGGGATGGCGATTCGATTGGACGCAACGTATATCTGTTTGTGTGTATGGGGGGGGGGGAAGTGAAGGAAAGCCGTAGAAATGGGTTAGGGAGGAGGAGATGTAAGGGAGGGTAGTAGGGATACAATGTGAAGTGTTGGGGGTCGAAGGATATCCTTTATAACAGTTGAGTGTGTAGCAGCGCAGTTAGGAAAGTGACGAAGGGATGGGACGTTAGAAAATGTGTGGTGGGGGAGGTTTAACCCGACATTGTTTTTGCTGAGAAGGATAGGTCTTCACCGCGGTCCCCAGTCATTTCACCTGAAAGGATCAACCCCTTGAAGTCAGCCTTAATTACTTCATACCACGTATTACTAGATCCGCCCCTTCCACAGGCTCCTCCCACTCTCGGCACTTCTTTATGCAGCTGTCCTTATCCATACGCGTCACATGACCATCGCAGTCTTCTCTCTTGCACTACTTCGGCTGATGCCTCTTACACACAATTTTCCACTCAAAAATATTTGTACTTTGTCGTACAAGCTCACTGACATTACACATCCATCACATCATGTATGTCTGTATGTCTGTATGTCTGTATGTATGCATGTATACACACACACACACACACACACATATATATGCGTATATAAAGGTATATTTGTATGTGTAGAGTGCAGCTTGGCAATCCAACCCGAAAAAAATACTCTTTACTGGGGCGGTAGTTTGGCGTAGAGGCTTGGTGGCCCGGGTGTGAGACACAGAAGTAAACGGTTACCCCGGGCACGAACAGTCTTTTACATCGCCACTGATACACACACACACACACACACACATATATATATGCGTATATATATATATATATATATATATATATATATATATATATATATATATATATATATACATACTAGTAGTATAACCCGACCTTGTCCGGGTGTAACTTATTACGCCTTCTACGATAAGTCATGCTAGGTGAAAATCAACTGAAAAAGAAAGCCTTACAACGGAAAAACCCGTATGATGTAAATATGTTCATAATTCAAAAGACGATGAAATTAATAGGGAAAGTCTGAAGGCTGTTTTGCGTAACATTATTAAGCGTACGTAAATTTCATCCGTCTAATTGGCTATACAAATGCTTGTGCAAAACAACTTTTTGCGCTGCCTTGATTATACATAGCAGAGTAATTCCTTTTCGCAGGAGGTAGGACGGCAATTTCTGATGAAGCAATTGCTGACGATCTGTTGCTACACAGTTCTGCCAGAATTCTATCAGATTAGGCAGAAGATGTTGATGCACCATTTTGCATTATGTTCAAAGTAGCTTCTGGAATGTGGTGAATTGCTGCAGTCTGTTGCTGTCATTTTAAACCG
The DNA here is from genome assembly GCF_046866305.1 of Octopus bimaculoides. Classification (NCBI taxonomy): domain Eukaryota; kingdom Metazoa; phylum Mollusca; class Cephalopoda; order Octopoda; family Octopodidae; genus Octopus; species Octopus bimaculoides. The sequence continues at coordinate 18,359,479 of NC_142953.1, read as the reverse complement.
GTTGCTTTCTTTCCCAGCAAACTCTCTTCTTTGGAGGCATAATCTATGTATACATTAAACAGAACAACAAAAGTTATAATAGATGGCAGGGTCGGTAATTTTCACATTTCTGTAATTTTTCAGATTAACACCCGCACGATTACCCAACCCTAACCCTAAAACCCTAAACCTAACCCTAACACTAACCCTAACATTAACCCTAAACCCTAACCCTAACCTTAAAACCCTAACCCTAACCCTAAAACCGTAACCGTAACACTAACCCTAATCCTAACCATAAACCCTTACCCTAACCGTAGCCCTAAAACCCTAACGCTGACCCTAAAACCCTAACCCTGACCCTAAAACCATAACCCTAACACCCTAGTGAAAATCGTGGTATATTTACCAAACATTGACGAACATGAGTTATATTGTAGTCAATGATTGTGTGTACAGGTAGAAGGGAAGAAATATAAAAGTTGCTAAAAACAACAGCCAAATCTCCCTTAAATCACACAAAGTAAACGGAATTTCAAAAATCTAATTACTGCACTGGAAACTTCACATCGAGAAAATTCCATTGATGTAAAATGTGGATTTCTATAAACTTTTAAAAAGGCTTCACACAGACACACAACTTCAGCTTTATATATTAAGATAATATATATATATATATATATATATATATATATATATATATATATGTGTGTGTGTGTGTGCGAGTGTGTGCGAGTGTGTGCGAGTGTGTGTATGTGTGTGTATGTGTGTGTGTGTGTGTGTGTGTGTAAGAGAGAGAAAGAGAGGGCACGTGGCTTAGTAGTTAGGGCATTCGGCTCACGATCGTAAAGCCACGAGTTCAATTCCCGGCGACGCGTTGTGTCCTTGAGCAAGACACTTTATTTCTCGTTGCTGCGGTCGACTCAGCAGGCAAAAATGAGGAGTACTTGTATTTCAAAGGGCCAGCCTCGTCACACTCTGTGTCACGCTGAATCTCCTCTTCATGAGCAATCTGTTCTGTTGATCCTATCAGCTGGGACCCTCGTCGTCGTAACCGACGGAGTGCTCCTATATATATATATAGTCTAGACTAGTCGTTCTCATCCGAGGTTAATATGACCATTAAGGGTCCACATGATATTTTGTTGTTAAACATTGAGCGATAAATCAGTTTTCTTTTAACAAAACGAAATATTTGAACAGTTTTTTAAAATTCAAAACCTAACATAGATGTTTTCGATCTAGTTTGGATTCTTTGCCATCAAATTTGATTGCAAAGGATCCAAACTAGATCGAAACCATCTATAATATTTAATTAAAAATATAATAATTAGGATTTTTGTAAGCATCAAGTGGCTATGAGGGTTTTGCAGATTAGAATAGTACTTAAAGGGGTTAATAGGCCCAAAATGGTTGAGAAACACAAATTTCGATGATTGTTATGGTGATTTTTGTTTTGTGAGTAGATGATGAATGTGACGGGGTGGAGGTGATGGAGCGCGGCGAGCTGGCAGAATCGGTAGCACACTGGACGAAATGCTTCTCCGTATTTCGCCTGTCGCTACGTTCTGATTTCAAATCCCGCCGAGATCGACTTTGCCTTTCATCCTTTCGGGGTCAATAAAATAAGTACCAGTTGAACACTGGAATCGATGTAACCCACTTCCTCCAAGCTGCCCTTGTGGAGAAAAAAAAAATTGAAATAATTATGTAGGTGATGGCTATGATGGTCTTTCTTACTGGCGTTGACGTTAAGAAGTCCCTTAAGTCATTGAGGACCGTTGGGGGCGTTGCAGCCATGCGGCATATCTAGGGCGGCGAGAAAGCCTGGCGGGGCCAAACCCTCTTCAGGCTGAACTCATTTTTGCCAGCTGAGTGGACAGGAGCAACGTGAAGTGAAGTGTCTTGCTCGAGAACACAATACGTCGCCCAGTCCAGGAATCGAAACCACGATCTTACGATCGTGAGACCAGCACCTTAGCACTTATCCACGCGCCCCCACTCTTTCTTATCTAGATCAGTGGTTCCCAACCTGAGGTCCGCGGACCCCTGGCGGTCCGTGAACATGGGGGTCTAGGGGATAATTCATTTGAATAAAAGGGGTCCTTGGAAGTGAAAAGGTTGGGAATCACACTGTTGTAGGGGAGCTCAACCGTGGTCCGTCTGTATGACCCTTGGGGTCCCTATAAGATTTTGTTATTAAAATTCATCTGCAATATATTGGTTTATTCTTTTACTATTTTATTTGTTTCAGTCATTTGACTGCGGCCATGCTGGAGCACCACCTTTAGTCGAACAAGTCGACCCCAGAACTTATTCTTTGTAAGCCTAGTACTTATTCTATCGGTCTCTTTTCTCGAACCGCTAGGTTACGGGGATGTAAACACACCAGCATCGGTTGTCAAGCGATGATGGGGACACAAACACAGAACACAAACACACGCACACACACACACACACACACACACACACACACACACACACATATATACGACGGGCTTCTTTTAGTTTCCATCTACCAAATCCACTCACAAGGCTTTGATCGGACTGAGGCTATGGTAGAAGACACTTACCCAAAGTTCCACGCAGTGGGACTGAACCCAGAACCATGTGGTTGGCAAGCAAGCTACTTACCACACACCCGCTCCTGCGCCTATAAGCCATTCCTGCCACTCCTGCGCCACTCCTGCACCACTCCTGCGCCTATGCACAAAATATTTTGATTTTTTAAAAATACAATTTCTAATAACATTTAATTATAAAAATATAGCAAAATTTTCTGTTATTTCCAAGGAATAGTTATAAGGGTCCTGCAGAGTAGAATGGGAATCAAAGGGTTGAGGACCACTGCTCTGGAACTTATGATTCTATCGGTGTCTTTTGAGAACACTGTTACGTGGACGTACACAAACCAACACCTGTTATGAAACGGGCTTGGGGACAAACATAAACACACACAGTCACACATACACAGGCACCTTTACACCTCTATGAATATGCCTATGTGTACACACACACACACACACACATACACACACACACACACACACACACATACACATACACAATGGGATTCTCCACAGTTTCCGCCTACCAAATTCACTCAGAAGTCGTTGGTCGATCCGATGTGAAAGTATATGAGACTTGCTCGATTGCGGCACTGTGGGATTGAACCCGAAACCACGTGATTTCAAAGATCACAACAACACAACCGCGCCTGCGTTTTAAGTAACTTTTGCCACTTCTAAACGATTAAAAAGTGTTTTAAAACAACGTTTATACACATGTATTGAGTCCTATTTCTTTTGTTTGTTCTACCAAACCTACATATGTATATATATATATATATATATATATATATATATATATATATATATATATATATACATCCATTAACACATATATACATACCAGTGGCGTGCAGTCTCAGCCTGTTATATAATCGGAAAATTAGATAAAATAGTTACTTTCTTGCAAAAAATAATCCGTCCAGTTTTCGAAATATTCTGTCTCCCCTTCTCCTCTCTCAGTGACTAGTAAAAGCTTTGAGAATCCAGCATATAGACACTCCCTAACTCCCTATCTATGTTAGTTTGTCCTTCCTTCCTTCTCCTCTCTCTCTCTCTCTCTTAGTGACCTGTCAAAAGATATGCTAAGACCATAGCATATATATTTTGTACCTCTTCCTCTCTCTGTCAGTGATCCCACAAATTTATCATAGGAAGTAATGCTTTCTGATAATAGCATGGCCCCCACCTCTCTATCTCTTTGTTAGCTGGTTCTGACCGGAACTAGAGCAGTTCTCAAGAACTGCTATAATTAGTCATAATTCTTGGAACAGCCTGGCGGTAAGTTTGAATCTTTTATCCAAAACATCTGTTTGCACTATTATATTTTTGGAGTGTTCTGAAAACAAAAATATTTAATTTGACTAACGTCATTTTTCCGTTTTTTTTTTTTTTAAAGTTACTTACAATATACGCTTACACGTGTGTTACTTTTTTTTTCCAAATGAGTGAAATGTGTGTTATAAACGATATTTTGAGAAATAGCTTTTCGAAAAGAGACTTCGATGGAAAACAATTATAAACGGTGGGTGACCAAAGAATTCGTATATTTAATCAGTAAATATGACAAAAAAAATGGAAAGTCATCTAGATACAGCTTCTATCTTCACTGGTCTGTCAAACCAGTGATTTCTTATTTTTGTTAGAAGTATTCAGTGACATTTTTTCTTTTACTGACGTCTTATTTAATATCCAGAGTAAAAGTCATGACATAGTGTATTGTAAAGAGCAAATAGATAAAACTAGAACTGTACTCGAAAACAAACTTGATAATTTTTCAATCTTTTATGATATATTAGGGGAAAAATATGGAGTCGATGCAGGAATCGGAATTCAGAGATCCAAAAATATATCTATTGAGCCTCAACGACATTATTAGAATGCATTGTAACAAAATTATCAGTACAGAAGTTGACCAAATAAAAGCACGATATTCATCCTTAGAAGAGTTTAAATTCATAGAACTTTTGAATTTCAACAAAGTTGATGAATATTGCAAACAATTTCCTGTGGACTCTATACATTCTTTAAAAATCACTTATGACAGATTTTTTGATGTAATTCGATTACAAAGTGAGCTCAATGTGACGTATTCAATGAAAGATTTTAAAAAGCGAAGTTAAGTCATTTAATGAGTTACATTTACAGCAGTGACCTTGTTGAAGCTATGCCAGAACTCTTCAATCTGTGCAAGTTGATTTTGACAATTCCGTCTACCACTGCTTCTGTAGAGCGATCCTTTTCTGCATTAAGTAGAATCAAAACATACCAAAGAAATGCGACAGGAGAAAGAAGACTGTCTGGGTTAGCACTAATGTCAATTGAAAAAGATTTACTACAACAATTGATGAAAAGAGAAGATTTCTATGAAAATGTGATAGATATATTTGCCCAGGAAGATCGAAGAATTGAATTAATTTATAAATGAGGTAAATAACATTTTAGAACCTTAAAAAAAAATTAATATATTAAAGGGCATATATTACAGGTTTTGGTTAGTGTTTGTTATAATGTAAGGTTCGACCATCTTACATCAGTATTGTTTGGCAGGAGAAATGGTTCGACTTCTTCGTCACGCCTAACCTACATAGGTTTTCCTTTCTGTGCTGCTGGGTGTAGTCTATTTACGGCCGTAAATTGTCTTGTTTCAATCTCAGAGATGTTGACTTCTGCCACAACAGTTTTGGGGGGCTTTTTATAATGTTGAATTTTCACTGTCTTTCATTGTGTGTGTATATTTTCAATGTGTGTGCGTGAGACGTAGTCTTTTAATATACGGAGTTCAGTAAGTCTCAGAACAGTCTGGTTGAGTATCGATAATTTTCCCAGAATTGACAAGTAGCATGATAAAACACTTGACTTGTCTTCCAGGGCGTAACGATCTTAAAGCATGGCCATATAATGTAACTAAATGTGTTCTCTTAATTAAATCATTTCAATTTGATTCAGCTCAACCAATAGGTATAGGGGCTAATGCAGAATCGCACCCCTTTGAAAAACGAATTTTGTGAAAATTTTTTTTCTGATTCCTACCTTTAACAGAGATTCCGAATATGCAAAAATATTAACAGAATCCAATTTCATCTTTACTACATTTCACTTATGATTTTCAGACTTTTTAAGGGAGAGTGAGGATGGGAAAGTACTGACGTTTCGAAGAGAGAGAAAAATACAAACAATACACTTATTTCAGGCTCATCTTTACAGAGCCATTTTTTATTCCCTGCTTATTCTAGGTCATACAGGGGTGATTGCATATTCAGAATCTCCCATATGTAAATTGTAGGAATACGAAAATTTATTTACTGAAAAATTGCCGGGGGGGGGGGGGAGAAATTCATTGCATGCCCAACCCCGGAAGTCACCGCACACCACTGATACATACACACTCACACATGTATATGTATGTATGTATGTATATATATATATATATATATATATATATATATATATATATATATATATATATATATATATACACACATACATACATACATATACATGTGTGAGTGTGTATGTATATATGTGTTAATGGATGTATATATATATATATATATATATATATATATATATATATAAAATATATAGTTTTAGGGAAAATAACCAAGTTTCAAGAACTCATCGATGAAAATCCACTATCACATATAGAAAAATTAACAATTTTTTCTATATGTGATAGTGGATTTTTATCGATGAGTTCTTGAAACTTGGTTATTTTCCCTAAAACTATATATTTTATATATAGTTTATATATAAAGCTCAATTTAATTTTAATTTTTTATAAATTGATTTTAATTGAGTTTTTACCTGTAATTTTGGATTTTGTCCCTAATATTATTATTATTATATATATATATATATATATATATATATATATATATATATATATATACACATACATATAAACAGACATACACACACACGCACATATATAGGCGCAAGCGTGGCTTTGTGGTAAGAAGCTTGCTTTCCAGCCACATGGTTCTAGGTTCAGTCCCACTGTGTGGCACCTTGGGCATGTGTCTTCTACTATAGCTTCGGACCGACCAAAGCATTGTGAGTGGACTTGGTAGACGGAAACTGAAAGAAGCCCGTCGTATATATGTGTATTTATTTAGGTGTGTGTCTTTGTGCCTGTGTTTGTACCCCCCGCCATCACTTGACAATCGATGTTGGTGTGTTTACGTCCCCGAAACCTAGCGGTTCAGCAAAAGAGGACAATAGAATAAGTACTAGGCTTACAAAGAATTAGTCCCGGGATTGATTTGTTCGACTAAATGCGGTGCCCCAGCATGGACGCAGTCAAATTACTGAAACATGTAAAAGAGTATACATACATACATACATACATACATACATACATACACATACACATGTACATACGTTTATCCCCCATATTCTATTTTTGATCGCCGTAATCAACAACACAATTAGCAACCGACAACAACCGCTACAATCCCACCACCACCACCACCATCATCATCATCATCATCATCATCATCATCATCATCATCACCTCCATCCACATCAAGAAAGAACGGAAGGAAGGAAACGAATGATATATATGTATGTTTGTGTGTGTGTGTGTGTATGTGCGTATATAATGTGTATAATGATGTGACAGTGGGGAGACAAATTATATTTTTCTGTTGCATACACAAACTCACACACTTATTTACATACAAATATCATATGTGTATGTATCCACCTCGCATATATTTTCTTCTCACAACCCCTTTTTCGTTTTTTCTCCTCATGCCTTTATTTTTTTTCCCCCACACCTGTTAAAAAAGTTTTTTTTCCAGTTTTTTTCCCCCTTTTTTTCTTTTTTTTCCTTTTTTCCACGTCCAATTTTCTCATCACGCTTGTTTTTTTTCCACCACACCTTTTGTAATTCTCCTTCCCACGTCTAATTTTCTTTTCTCTCTCGTTCCATCATGCCTGACTACAAATCTTTCCAACTCACTCTCCACAACCGCCTAAAACTATACCTCCGCACACTTCCCTCTCTATACTTTCAACCTACTATACGACTCTCCTTACTCATATTCAAGAAGACTCGTTTCTCTAGTCATATTACGTTTCTCAGTCGCTGCTTACATCACCGCCTCATCCCTAAGGGTTTCCGCCTCCATTTCCACCCCACTCTCCACTCCTCTACCACCATTCTACCCATACTCCGCACCACATCCTACCGCCTTATGCGGGCCACCATTCGCTCCAATCTCTCTAAAATCCACACTATCGACCGCCTTCTTCCTCCAGCCTTTTCCATATTTTTCTCCTCTCTGTCACCCTCCCATGCTCACAATACATTGCGCTTTATCATTCAACTTAATCATCTCTTTCATGCATTTCTTACCGACACGAAGCTCCGCAAACTTCACTCACTCCTCCATTCCTCTACACCCGATACCACTACCCCAACCCCTCCACCACCCTTCTCCCTCCCTGATGTGCATTCCCCACCCACACCCAACCACCCTGCCTCTCCCACACACACTCCACCCCCTCCCTCCCAGCCCTCCACCATCCCGACCGCCCCTCCTAACCCTACTTCATCCCCTCCTACTTCTATTCCACCCACCCCTTCTCCACTTCAGCTTGTCGTTACCATTCCCCCAGATCTTCCTCTCTCTGAGGCGGAGCGCTCCGTCCTCAATAGGGGTCTGCGCTTCATCCCACTCACTCCATCCTGCAAGGAATTTCAAACCCGTGCTGATGTCCACAGCTTTGTGCGCCGCGTTAGGTTGGGTGCGCTTTTCCATAACACACCACCCGCACCCAACGAGGACTGCTTCACTGACCTGGGCCGACGACCATCCCAGTGGACGCCTGCTCCTGGCCAGTTCCAGGCAGTTGATCTTTTCGCGGGCGCCTGCCAACGCGCTGTGGGCCGGTTTAACTTTTCCAGGCGTCCATCTCGACTCAACATCTCCCCAGCCGAACTCTCGGCCCTTCGATCCCTCCGACGCCGCACGGACATCATCATAAAACCGGCTGATAAGGGTGGAGCCGTGGTAGTATGGCGCGCGGACCTCTACGAGGCCGAAGCTCTCCGTCAACTTCGAGATACCTCATTCTACCGCCCTCTGCCCTCCGACCCCACGCCCAGCTACCAACAGACTGTGTCCTCCACTATCCATGACCTCATCCTCTCCTCCCGTCTCCCCGCCACCGCCTCCAACCTTATTGTTCGCACCCCACGCACCCCCACCATTTACTTCCTCCCCAAGATCCATAAACCGAACAACCCTGGCCGCCCCATCGTCTCCGCCTGCAACTGCCCCACCGAGCTTATCTCAAAATACCTAGACCGTGTCCTCGCCCCCCTAGTGGCTTCTCTCCCTTCCCACATTCATGACACTAACCACGCGCTTCGTCTATTCAACTCTTTCTCTTTCCCTCCCGGCCCTTCTAAGCTTCTCTTCACTCTAGACATCCAGAGCCTCTATACAGTGATCCCCCACGACGAGGGGCTGTGTGCCCTGAAGTTTTTTCTAGACCAACGCCCCAACCCACAACCCGACACCTCCACACTCATTCGTCTGGCCGAACTTGTCCTATCTCTCAACTGCTTCTCGTTCGCGGGAGATATCTACCAGCAGCTCTCGGGAGTGGCCATGGGGACGAGAATGGGCCCCAACTACGCGAACCTCTTCGTTGGTTATGTTGAGGCCCAAATATTCTCCAGTTTCACTGGTCCCACTCCCGAACTATACGGTCGGTATATCGACGACTGTATCGGTGCCACCTCTCTCTCCCGCGAACATCTTGACTCGTTCCTCTCTTTCGTTCAATCTTTCCATCCTGCCCTCCACTTCTCCTGTACTGTCTCTGACACCTCTGTCCCCTTTCTTGACATTTCGGTCAGCATCCTCCACTCCGCCCTTAGCACCTCCATCCACTACAAACACACAGACTCACACTCCTATCTCAACTTCTCCTCCTCCCACCCTAGACACACAAAACTTTCCATCCCCTATTCCCAATTCCTCCGTCTACGCAGACTTTGTAGCGACAGCCATGACTTTGAGACTCAGTCTCAACTCATGGCTCACCACTTTAGCCTGCGTGGATATCCACCCACCACCATCCACACCGCCCTTGCCAGAGCACGTTCTGTGGACCGTGCATCTGCTCTCTCCCCCCGAACCCGCCCTGCCGTTTCCCGCCTCCCTTTTCCCCTCACCTACCATCCCACCACCCTACCCCTCCAACGCTCCATTCTCCGAGCTTTTCGGCGCCTCCAGTCCGACCCCTCCACCTCCCACATCTTCCCTAATCGACCCCTCCCCTCCTTCAAACGAGCCCACAACCTACGGGACCTCTTGGTCCACAGCTTCTTCCCCAACCCAACCTCCCAACCTGGCTCGTTCCCCTGCTCCCGCCCACGCTGCCGCACTTGCCCTTACCTCTCCAACACCACCCTCCTCACCAGCACCCATCACCGACCCTATCGCATCACCGACTCCTTCACGTGCACGTCTACCAACATCATATATTGCCTCTCCTGCTCTCTCTGCCAATCCCTGTACATCGGACAAACGGGGCGGCGCCTGGCCGACCGATTCGCGGAACACCTTCGAGATATCAACGTCGGCAATGACACCCCGGTGTCACGCCACTTCCGTTCTGCCGGCCACTCCTTGCGGCAACACCTGTCTGTGTTTGGATTGTCCATGCACAGGGGCCATCCGGACTCCCGTTTGCGCCGTGAACAGGGATTAATCTTCTATCTTCGCTCCTTTGCGCCACATGGGCTCAACTCCCCTCCACTCTTCATCTAACCCCCTCCTCCTGTCTGTCTCCCCCACCCTCCCTCCTACCACCCATCTCTCCCCTCCCCCACCTCCTGCTCCGACTCCTACTTCTTTGTACGTCTCTTCACCTCTCTTCATACTTCTCTCCACTCCCACTTCTCTTCACCCCTACTCTTTCTCTCCTCTCTCTTACTCTCTCTCACTCTCTTCTCTCGTACTCCCCCCTCTCTCACTCTTACTCTCTACACTCTTACTCTCCTACTCTTTCACTCCTCTTTCTCTCCTCTCTCTTACTCTCTCTCACTCTCTTCTCTCGTACTCCCCCTCCCCCCCTCTCCCGTACTCCCCCCTCTCTCACTCTTACTCTCTACACTCTTACTCTCCTACTCTCTACACTCTTACTCTCTTACTCTCTCACCCTTACTCTCTCACTCTCTTCCCCTCTCTCTCTCTCTCTCTTTCTCTTCTTTTCTTCTTCCTCCCCCCATACCCCTCTTCCCTCTCTCTCACTCTCTTTCTCTTCCTCTCTTTCTCCTCCTCTCTTTCCCCCCCCCCATACCCACCTTCCCCTCTTTCTCCCCCCATACCCACCATACCCACCTTCCCCCTCTCTCAATCCCCCTTCCCTCTCTTATACCCACCCTCTCTCCCTCTCCCCTCCCATACCCATCTTCCCCCTCTCTTACATCCACCTTCCCCTTCTCCCTCCTCGTCAACACCCCCTCATAAGCTCATCCCACCACACCCCAACACACTCCTACTCTACCTTCCCACTCCACCCCATCCAATTCCTTACACCCACCACCCACCCCTACCCACATACCCCTACCTCTACCCCACACTCCACCCATGCCTTCCCCACCTCCCAACACCCTCACATCACACCACACCAATACCCTTGCATCACACCACGCACACCACACTAATACCCTCGCATCACACCACGCACACACTACAACTGACCAACTACTTTCTCCCTTTCTCCCTTCCCCCATTTTCACACTACATACGTCAAGATCACCAGCAGTCTACCTCCCACACACAGCCCCTCGTTCCCGATCACCGTTTGTTATCTCCCCCTTTCTTAGCTCTCCTGAAATAAGAATTTCTAACTTCCGGTCAGTCATTGTTATGATCGGCCATTATTATGATTGACCGTTGACTGAACACTATTCAATTTTTTTTCTCCGTGTTTTTCTCCTTGTCTCCGTATTCTTTCTGTTGAAGAGCGTAGCTCGAAACGTCAAAGACTTTCCGTATTCCCGAGCGTCATACTAATATATACTTTTGTTATTTACACCACCTGTCCTCGTCTGTTGTTATTTTTTGTATATTCTCCCATATATATATATATATACATATATATATATATATATATATATATATATAAATAAATAAATATATATATAAATATATATATATTTACATACATATATCATATGTATGTATACATATATATATATATATCGATAGCTATATACATATATATATATATACACGCATACACACACACATATAATATCATCTAGGTAACAACCTTATAATGTGCATTTAAAAACGTCTCTACGGTTATTGGCTAAAATTTATATATATGCATATATATGTATGAGCGTGTGTGTGTGTGTATGTGTATGTATATATATATTACATGCATACAAATATTTACCTTTCTATCTATCTATCTATCTATCTATCTATCTATCTATCTATATCTGTCTGTAATACATACATACATGCACACACACACACACACACACACACACACATACACACACACACACACACACACACACATATATATATCGTGATAGGTCAGGCTGAACTTACGAAGGCTTGCTGAATTAATGTCGTGATTGTAACTAGATGGCGGCCATTAATACCGGAAGTAGCCATTGATCCACAGTTCAACATCCTCAGAACATCATTTTTTAAAATTCACTCTATTTGTCTGTCTGTCCTCGTCTGTTATAACATTTTTTGGCTTTTCCTCGTTTTACCTATTCTACTAAATTATCATGGCATCGGAATTTTAACAAATATCGCCTTTTCTTACACTTTTCATTCGCTCAGTATTTCTCTTTTCGTATGTTTTTTATGTTTGTTTTTGTTACTGTGTTTACTTGTTTGTTTGTGTGCTTTTGTGTGTGTGTGTGTGTGTGTGTGTGTACGTCTACGTGTCTACGTGTATATCTAAATTTTTATCTATCTATCTATCACGTGTCTGTCTGTCTGTCTCTGTCTCTCTCTCTCTCTCTCTCTATGTATATGTATATATATACACATATGTATACACACACACACATATATACATACACACACATATATATCATACGTATGTATATACTTATATCATATGTATATATATATATATATATATATATATAATATATATATATATATATATATATATATGTGTGTTAAAAATATGTAGTACATGCACAATCGAACGGAAGACAGACACAGAAGGTCACCAACTCATCATCATTTATCAAACACAATTTCGTGCGTCAAACGCAATTTCGTGCCTTTAACGATACATTGATTCTCATCTGGTGGCACCGGCAGGAGCTGCCGGGAATATGGAACCGAGAACGGACAAACAATACATGGATAAGAAACAATATATAAGTGGACGTACGAAAATGAATAAATGTAATTCTGGACGAGACCGTTAGTGGACGGACGTGGGGCAAAAACAAAATAAACAAATAGAATGTAGCCTTAGGGCTAGATACAGACGAAGTGTGGGCAACGCTAACAGGGGAATCTTAAAGGATTGGAAACAAGGACAACAGGCAGCGAAACAGGTTGAAGTGGAGACTAGAGAAGTTACGACCGGTTGTTTCGACGGCCGGTGTAAAAAGAGAGAAAGAGAAAAGGCTGACCACTGGGCACGTGTCAGTAGCGGAGACACGGAAGGGGACACGGAAGGTAGAGGAGAAACAAAGCGAGAGAGAGAGAGAGAGAGAGAGAGAGAGAGAGAGAGAGAGTGAGAGAGAGAGAGAGAGAGAGAGAGAGAGATAGAGAGAAACAGAGAGAGATAGAGAGAAAGAGAAAGTGTGCAACGCAATGCACACTTGGTTATGCTTACATTAAGTTGCTCCTATATTCGCGCAACTTCTATATCTAACCTTTCTTCTTTCTTCTTTCTTTTCTCTCTCTGTCTCTTCCTTTTACTCTCTCTCTCTTTCTCCGTCTCTGTCTCTCTCTCTTTCTCTTTCTCTGTCTCTCTGTCTCTCTCTCTGTCTCTCTCTCTGTCTCTCTCGCTTTGTTTCTCCTCTACCTTCCGTGTCTCGGCTACTGACACGTGCCCAGTGGTCAGCCTTTTCTCTTTCTCTCTTTTTACACCGGCCGGTGAAACAACCGGTCGTAACTTCTCTAGTCTCCACTTCAACCTGTTTCGCTGCCTGTTGTCCTTGTTTCCAATCCTTTAGGATTCCCCTGTTAGCGTTGCCCACACTTCGTCTGTATCTAGCCCTAAGGCTACATTCTATTTGTTTATTTTGTTTATTTCGTGTAAAGATAAAACGACCGATCTATAGATAGATAGATAGAGAAAGAGGGAGAGAGAGAGAGAGAGAGAGGGAGGGAAAGCGAGAGATGGAGAAAGAAAGAAAGAGAGAGAGAGAGAGAGAGCAGAAAGAAAGAGAGAGAAGAGAGAGAGAGAGAGAGAGAGAGGAGAGAGAGAGAGAGAGAGAGAGAGAGAGAGAGAGAGAGAGAGAGAGAGAGAGAGAGAGAGAGAGGCTGAGGTTGTGCAAAATACCCGAAGTGCTGCTTTGCTTTCTGCATGATGAACTCACCTTACGTCAGTGTGTCACATGCGGAAAATATTGACTTGAAAAACTTGTGGTTATTCTTGGAAGTACAAAATCTCACTTAGGATGTGTTTAAACTCTAAAAACACCAGGAAACGAAGTCGACGGCAATGCAATCAGCAAAGCCGAATGTTTGGAAGTTCAAGATAATGCAGCTACGACTGGGTGTTGTATCTAAGGCCGACTAGTAAAAGTAACAGGCATGTTTCAATCTTTTTAGATCTTATCAGCGGAAATCTTCTCTCCTTTATATAAATTGGATTAACCAATTTGCATACATGGTACATTCTTGGTTAGTGGTTAGATTAAGATGAAAGGAAATTTGAAGGATAAAGGTATCACTGAACTCATTGGACGAGGGCGTAGGAGGAGTAGATAGAAAATCGTTTATTTAATCCTGTCGGTTTCGTGGTATCAAGTTCGAATATGAAGCGTTGTTCTCTTCCCCGAACAATTTTTAAAATGTTAATGCTGTCTTGTTGTAAAGCTTGCATGGTTCCGAGTTCAGTCCCACTGCGTAGCACCTTGGGTAAGTATCTCCTACTGTAGCCTCGGTCCGACCAAAGCCTTGTGAGTGGATTTGGTCGACGGAAACTGAAAGAAGCCCGTCATATATGTGTAGGTAAGAAGCTTGGTTCCCTTGACTTCCGGTCTTGCGTGGTGAGTTGGTTTCTTCTGTGAACAGAGGTGGATGTGGGATGGTTGCTCTCCATCCAAGAAGGAAAAACAAAAAGAACATTTGAAAATTCGCACTGAAGGTTGTTGCCACGCTAGTTTGTAGCGTGGCGAATTAAGAAGCTCAGCTGCGAGGTAAGACTGATTGTGTTTGGGTCCAGTGGGGACTTGTTGTTTGTTGTATATTTTTTTTACAAGCAGGGAGTCCTTACTGGATTCTATACTTTGGTCTGCCTGCAGTTGAGCAATTGGTTCACTTTTTAGTGATCAATTGTTCTCACTGAGAGAAATATTGTTTTGGGGGCGTATCTCGCCTCCCAAAAAAGTTGAACTTTTATTTGCTTTATGAAAGCAATTTATACAGAGAGAATTGTTCCAGTCGCTGTGTTCCGGGTTTAATTGGAGAACCAACAGGCCTAGAACACCTAGTGGCCGAAAATTAATGGGTTCTTTTTTGTGAACTGCTTTACGTCGTTGAAGCACTGAATATTGTTGCCACGGTAGTTTGTAGCGTGGCGAATTAAGAAGCTCAGCTGCGAGGTAGGGCTGTTTGTGTTTGGGTCCAGTGGGGGTGGGGGCTTGTTGTTTGCTGTATTTTTTTTACGAACAAGGAGTCCTTACTGGATTCTATACTTTGGTCTGCCTGCAGTTGAGCAAATTGATTCACGTTTTAGTGAATAATTGTTCTCATTGTGAGAATCATTTTGGGGTTGTATCCCGCCTCCAAAAAATAGAACTTTTTTTGAAAATTCGTAGAAGCTCGCTGTGTTCCGGGTTCAAATTGGAGTACCAACGGACCTGGAGTACCTAAGTGGCCGAAGACTTGTGTTTTGTTTTGGAACTGTTAACGTGTTTCCTTTCCTTCTTTCTTCCACCCTTTCATGGCTTTCTTTTTCTTTTTTCTGAACTGTTTTCCCCTTTCTTTTCCTTTTTCTTTTTCTTTCTTGGTGAACTATTTATTTGACTTTTTTTTTGCACTTTAACGGACATGGGGAAAAAAGTAGCGATAATGAAGCCACTGTCTTGGAGTGGGAGGCTGTCCCACCCAAGCAGTGGCTCGCAGAGACAGAGAAGAGGACAGTGGTCTGGCGGACCTATTTCAGGTCACGCAACGCCATTGCCCTCTTCAATAAAGAAAAAATAATGAAAGAGCTGGCAAGCTATTTGCCAGCCAAAAATTATTATATTACAAGGGGAGTCAAATACGCAACGGTGTGGTTGCTATTTGACTCCCCTGAAGAGGCTGGCATAGCGGCGAACCAACGCCTGCAATGGGAGGAAATTTTGTTCCTCCCCATTTATTGCGAGAAAAGGATCACCAGAGCCTGAGAATGTGGACTGTCCTCGGGTACCAAGGCAGGGTGGATTATTGATGCCATCCAGCGGGGCTTGGGGGACAGTGGGCCCAGGCTCCTGAATGTCAACATGACGCCTGCTGTCGACTGGGAGGGGTTAAAGCTAATTTAACCCTATGGACCCCAGTGGCCGCAGGAGACATGCTGTTTCCAGACTTTTTGAAAATGGCCGGTAGTGTGCCACCGGAGCGGGAGGCTCTGCCAGTGGGAATTGTGCCACTTACAGAGCAGGCCGCGGTCCCTCCCGGTGACGAGGACGCAGAGATTATCCTCTGTTACCTCAAGGGAGGGCCCATTGAGCTTTATTTGGATTTTGTTTTGGATCGACAACGTTACGATTCGTCCGCTATAAACCATCCAAGTTGACCTCCGCAGGTGTATGCGGAGGCCATAAATGTCAATGAAGGAAATGAGATTGAAAGGATTTGCGACAAGAAGGACTTCGTCTCCATTAAGTCGGGCCAGTCAATGCTGGCTTTCCTGCAAGCAGCAGGAGTCATGCTTGGGGGCCCGGATGTAGAGGACTATTGAATTTGATATGATTTGATTTTGTTGTTGCAATGATGATTTGTATTGAACAAGGTTTTTGAGGGGTTATCGGTCAGCAGGCGCCAGTGCCTCTCCCATTTTTTACTCATCTTTTTGTATTCATTTCATTCATTAATGTCCGTGTCCAGCCCGCAGCTTCTTTATATCTGTCTGTCTTTGTTTGTCCCCTCTATGTAATGCCTTTATGGCAAAATTTATGAAATAAAGAAGCTTGCTTCCCAACCACATGGTTCCGAGTTCAGTCCCACTGCATGGCACCTAGGGCAAGTGTCTTCCACTGTAGCCCAGGCCGAACAAAGCCTGTGAGTGGATTTGGTTAACGGAAACTGAAAGAAGCCTGCTGTATGTTTGTGCATGCATGCATGCATGTATGTATGTATGTATGTATATATGTATGTATGTATGCGCGTGTCTTTGTGTTTGTGTATGTTCCCTACCACCGCTTCACAACTGGTGTCGGTTTCTTTACATCTCCGTAATTTAGTGATTCCGCAATAGAGACCGATAAAGTAAATGCCAGACTTAAAAGTATTGGGGTCGATTTGTCCGATGCCCCAGCATGGCCGCAATACAATGAGTGAAGCTAGAACAAGATAGTATGTTAAGTAACTGCTGCCACCACCACCACCACCACCACCACCACCAACAACAACAACAACACCTTCACCTCCGTCTCCATCACTCTCATTCTCAGTACTTTCACCACACCACCTCCTAATACCTCAATCTTCCCCTCCACCACCACCACCAACACAATCACCACCTCCACCCCACCACTACTACTTCCATCACCAATGACACCGTCACACCACCACCACCACCACCACCTCTACACCTATGAGAACATGTTGGAATCCTTAGCCAGTACAATTTGACCCCTTATAACAGTCATTCACCTTTGATCTTTGGGGGTCACACAGGTGAGAGACATGACCTGGGAGCTAAACGTGTCCAAAGGGGTTTTCTAATGGAACTTGCTGCTGTTTAAATAAAGCGGTCGTGTGTATGTGTGTGAGTTTGTTGTGTGTGTGTGTGTGTGTGTGTGCATATGTATGTGTGTGTTTGATTGCTATATATATATTTGTGTATGTATAAATATGCATGTATATATATATATATATATATATATATATATATATATATATATATATATATATATATATATATATATATATATTACACACACACACACATCTTACTGTTGATAAAACTCGAACGTGCGTTTCGTACCGTATGCGTATATGTGTGTGTGTGTGTGTGTGTGTGTGTGTGTGTGTAGAATATTTCTATACACAAAGATGAGACCATTGACAGGACTCCTTACATGCTAAAAAAGCCAGTTAAAACTCAAGCCACGAAAAAAAGAATTCACGAGGCACACCGATTATAACACTACAACGAACAAAAAAAAAATGAACTTTTTCGGGGTCTAGGTTTTAACTGGCCTTTCTAGCATGTAAGGAGTCCTGTCAAAAGTCTCCTCTTTGAGTATAGAAATATTCTATACGCGGTTATGTTTCTAAAAATACGTTATGTCTTATGATTTTTATTTATGCACTGGTAATATATTATTTTTATTTATTATCCTTATATTTACGATATATATATATATATATATATATAAGCAATGTTAATTCTTTAAATGAAGTATTAACAGTAATTGCACGATAAAGTGTAGTATATTGCCACTTAAGTGTGGCTGACCCCTAGGGGTGGATGTTACTGTTGCTTTTAGCCCCAGGAGGACATCTCCTCCAGCTGGCTTATCGACACACGACTGTGTCCTGTTTGCCAAGGGAGTTATCCCTCTCACCTCGACCAGCAGCACGAACGTATCCGGATTTCAGGGTTATTTCCCTTCGTCGGCGTTCGACAGCTGATGACCTTGGTGAGAGAGACAAATCTGGCAAACCTTATATCTTCTTTTCCAGTGACATTCTTCACTGATATTGAAAAGGTGAAAACAAGCAATGTTAATTCTCTAAATGAAGTATTAACAGTAACTGCACGATAAAGTGTAGTATATTGCCACTTAAGTGTGGCTGACCCCTAGGGGTGGATGTTACTGTCTCTCTCACCAAGGTCATCAGCTGTCGAACGCCGACGAAGGGAAATAACCCTGAAATCCGGATACGTTCGTGCTGCTGGTCGAGGTGAGAGGGATAACTCCCTTGGCAAACAGGACACAGTCGTGTGTCGATAAGCCAGCTGGAGGAGATGTCCTCCTGGGGCTAAAAGCAACAGTAACATCCACCCCTAGGGGTCAGCCACACTTAAGTGGCAATATACTACACTTTATCGTGCAGTTACTGTTAATACTTCATTTAGAGAATTAACATTGCTTGTTTTCACCTTTTCAATATCAGTGAAGAATGTCACTGGAAAAGAAGATATAAGGTTTGCCAGATTTGTCTCTCTCACCAAGGTCATCAGCTGTCGAACGCCGACGAAGGGAAATAACCCTGAAATCCGGATACGTTCGTGCTGCTGGTCGAGGTGAGAGGGATAACTCCCTTGGCAAACAGGACACAGTCGTGTGTCGATAAGCCAGCTGGAGGAGATGTCCTCCTGGGGCTAAAAGCAACAGTAACATCCACCCCTAGGGGTCAGCCACACTTAAGTGGCAATATACTACACTTTATATATATATATATATATATATATATATATATATATATATATATATATATATATATTGGTATAAAAGACAGAAAACCAGCCAACTTATTACAGTCTGTTAAAGACTGTCATACCGGCCATGACGAAGGGAAATAGCCCTGAAACTCGAGTCGCCTTTATATTTATATTTATATATTTATATATTTGATCCTTTATATTGAACACTCAATATTTCATCTACATTCAATACTTTATTTCATGGTGCCATCCATTTTTATTTTATTTTATATTATATATTGTATATTATATTATATATTGTATATTCCATATTCTATACCCCACATTAGTTCTGCAGGAATATAAATAAAACATAAAAAACAGACAGTGTTGGAACTCTTTTAAGCAAAATAATATATTCCTCTATACACAATCATACAAAAAAAATCCACCTTTTTTTGTATTTATTTTTACTCGCATATATATATATATATATATATATATATATATATATATATATATATATATATATATATATAGTTGGAATTTACAAAAAAACAAAACAAAAGACGAAGACAGGTGTGTAAACAACAAACAAGTTGGGGAAGGTGAGAAAGTCTTTTACATTTCGAGCCTACGCTCCTCAACAGAAAGGAACATGAGAAAATAAACAGAGAGAATAAAAAAAGAAATCTTTAATAGCTAGCGGTCAATCATGGCGATGGCCATATATATATATATATATATATATATATATATACACACACACACACACACACATATATATATACACACACACACACACAGATATATATATATAAGGAAAATAAGACAAGGTAGAAAATGCTAAAATAATTTTATCATGAAGAACGTTTTAGTACCGGTTTCAGTCTTTGTGACAACATGAAAAACAATTAAATTGTGGAAAGATCAAAAGAAATGTTTTTTAAAAAAATATATTTCCATAGTTTTCAAATGCAAGAGACATTTTCCTTTTTTCTGTCTATCTTTGTCTCTCCTTTTTACTCTTGTGAGTTCTAGGTAGTTAGCAGCAGCTAGTTTGATATGAATACATATAAAAGAGCTGAGGTCCGAAATCCTTCAAAGGGATGCCAATGTCGGCCGGTACAGTCCAAGTAAAGAATATATATATAAAAAGATATATTCAGTATTTGCAAAAAGAATAAATGAAGTATAAGGAAAGGAAAAGTTGTAAGCATAGACGATCTTTAATTCATTATCCAGGTTGGTACAGATCCAATATACATTCTGCAAATTGTTTCGAAATCTAATTAATTCCAAAGACAAAAAAGAAAAACTCTTCTTGAAATAAAAATTAGATTCTTCGTCAGGAATTACAGACTGGTATGAATGATTACGACCAACAGAAATATACAAAGACCTTTCATAGCCCAGACAGGAACGAATAAATTATAATAGAATTATTTGTAGAATGTATATTGGATCTGTACCAACCTGGATTATGAATTAAAGATCGTCTACACCTACAATTTTTCCTTTCCTTAGTTGATCCACTACTCAGGAAGAGACTATTCTAGAGTACGTCCTGTCTGGTCTTCGAAACGTCTGGATAAAATAGAGACAGCTGATGAACGGATATTCCAAGGGGCTTTCCGTTTTCCTATGTGTTCGTTCCGTTGTCTGTAGTTTATTGTTCTAACGTCCTGTACCCTGATATGCATGTATATACACATGTAGATGTAAGTATGTACATATATGTGTGTATACATGTATATATATTCTTTGTATTATTACATTATTGAACGCACACGTCCTATTTTACAAGTAAGTCTACTATTATTCTGACGTGACTATCTTTCTATCTATCTATCTATCTATCTGTCTATCTATCTATCTATCTATCTTTCTATCTATTTATCTATCTGTCTTCCTCCATCTTTCTATCTATACCTCTGTCCTGGCCTCTACTTCACTGCTATACCCTTCTGTCCCTTCCTCCTTGTTCCACTTCCTCCCTCCACCATCCTCTCTATCTATTTATCTATCTGTCTTCCTCTATCTTCCTATCTACCCTTCTGTCCTGGCCTCTACTTCACTGCTTCTGTCCCTTCCTCCTTGTTCCATTTCCTCCCTCCACCATCCTCTCTGCTCTGGTGTGACCTGTGGTCAGCTTTCTTTTCACTCCAGCCGCTGTGAAGGCAAGACGAACTACTAGCGTTCTACCTCAGATTTGCGTTTGGCCGTACGGCTTTTGAATGTTGTTTTCACTGTCCATTTTTTCCTGTCTTGGTTTGTGTTTGCCACCTTGGAATCCTCTGTGTAGTTGGTTGATCCACTACTCAGGAAGAGACTATTCTAGAGTACGTCCTGTCTGGTCTTCGAAACGTCTGGATAGAATAGAGACAGCTGATGAAGGGATATTCCAAGGGGCTTTCCGTTTTCCTATGTGTTCGTTCCGTTGTCTGTAGTTTATTGTTCTAACGTCCTGTACCCTGATATGCATGTATATACACATGTAGATGTAAGTATGTACATATATGTGTGTATACATGTATATATATTCTTTGTATTATATATATATATATATATATATATATATATATATATATATATACGTACTTAGGCATATGTGTGTGTGTGTAATTGTGCATAGATAGTTCTGAGTGAGTTTGTGCATGTATGTATATATGTACACATATGTATGCATAAATATCTATATCTATAATACACACACACGCACACACACACACACATATATATATATAACAAATGAAAGACAGAAGACGGAATATACTAGAATTTGTTATTAATCACGACAGTTGTTTCGACACATCTAACATCGATTCCTCTTGGGTGGGACACTCAACAACTGATTCAGGAGCATCCGTTGATGCAGATGTATCTCGTTGGGGGATGAATAAATAAAAACAACTCGTTAAAATGACTGTTCCACGATGTAACTTTCCGCTTTGTAGAGAGACAAGCAGTCAGACGGAGGAAATATCTTCATATATATAGAAGAGCCAAAAATTAAATTGCAGATGACAAAAAGAGAAACGAACACGTAATCCAGCGAGAAAAGTATTGATATTAACCGTTAACAGACCACACACACACACACACACACACACACACACACACACACACACACACACACACACACACACATATGCATATGTGTAGGCCTGCATGTATCAGGTTATCCCATAAGTTCTGTCCAAATTTTGAATAAAGAAAACAAGTGATCAAATGTTATATCTAATTGAAATTTAATCATCAATGTACTTTCCCTGATTATCTATGACTTCCTTCCATCTATTTACAAGCTTTTTAATCCCATCAATGTAAAACTCTTTTAGTTTCAAAGCAAAGAACTCTGAAATGTCAATTTCGACCTCCTCCTGGCTTGCAAAAGTTATGTCCCCCAAATGATTCTGTAAACTACGAAACAAATGGTAGTCTGAAGGAGCAAGGTAGGGAGAATAAAGTGGATGAGGAATTTTTTCCCAAACCAAGCTCTACGATCTTCTCTGGTGTGATCTTTGCAGTGTGGGGGCACGCATTGTCCTGATGAAATATCACTCCTTTTCGATTCACTAAAGCGGGTCTTTTTTTCTTCAAAGCTTGGTTCAAACGCTCTAATTGCTGACAGTAGACTTGAGCATTGATTGTTGCATTAGGTGGTAACAATTCAAAGTGAATTACTCCTTTGTAATCCCACCAGATAGAGAGAAGAACCTTTTTTCCATGAAGTTCCCTTCTCGGTTGTGGTTGAGCTTTTTCCCTTTTACCAAGCCACTGTTTACGACGTTTAACATTTCGATAGAAGATCCATTTTTCGTCACCAGTCACAAGTCTATCCAAAAAGGGTGAAATGAGTTCGCGAAAATGGAGAGAAGAGCAGATGTCAACTCGGGATTTGCGGTTGCTTTCGGACAATTCATGAGGCACCAATTTTCCAAGTTTAGGAACCTTTCCAAGTTGTTGAAGATGACGATGAACAGTTGTATGGTTTGAACTAAGCTTTATTGCCAATTCTGCAACTGATAATGCAGGATTTTCTTCAAGTAATGCCTCAAGGAGCTTATCATCAAACTCAACTGGACGTCCTGATCGATCTTCATCTTCAAGGCTGAAGTCGCCACTTCTGAATTTTGCAAACCATCTTCTGCAAGTTCTTTCATTCAAGCATTCTTTCCCATAAACTGAGTGTATATTTCGAGTCGCTTCGGCTGCAGAGTTTCCTTTTTTGTACTCATAAAGCATTATGTGTCTCAAATGCTCTTTGGATACTTCCATGTTAGAAAGGGTTTTAATCAAAGAAATTTTAATTTTATTATTCTGTAAAATAATATTTAATTAGTTTAAATGTACACAAATGCATAAAAATAATTTCAAAAGACATTCTAAAATGGTATTAAAATTCTTTCAATTTTAAAAAAGGTAAAATCGGACAGAACTTATGGGATAACTTGACACACACACACACACACAGACATTTATGTATGTGTGAGTGTATACTTGCGCGTGTGTATATAAGTGGGTTTGCGTGTATTTATTCATCTGCAATTGTTTGTAGTATCTACGTATAGATATGTAGTTATCGCTCTGCATTTATCGGTATGTATGTATGTATGTATATATGTATGTGCTTGCTTGTTTGTATGTATGTATGTGTGTATGTATGTATGTATGTATGTATGTGTTTGTTTGTTTGTATGTATGTATGTATGTATGTATGTATGTATGTATGTGTGTGTGTGTGTGTGTTTGTTTGTATGTATGTATGTATGTATGTATGAATGTATGTATGTATGAATGTATGTTTGTATATGTATGCATGTGTTTGTGTTTGTATGTATGTGTTTGTGTATGTATGTACATCAGGTTGGTGCAAAGCTAATGGCCTATGTTTTCGAAAACAGTTTTTGATAGTCTATACATATAAATTTGACTTGGGAGATTCTTTCTTGTCTTGGGATTCACGGTCAAATGGCTGGGTGGAATTGCGCGAAAATCTATACATATATGTAGAATGATCCGGTGGTGATGCTGGGCTTTGTATCTTTTTCATAGCTCCCATGGTTACTGAGATAATCGACAATAATAATAATCTTGTGTTTATGAAGGAGAAAGGAAGGGGTGATACATGAATAAGGAAGGGGATGATATCATATTTTTGTCATAGCTGCCATGGTTACCGAGATAATCTACTATAATAATACTCTTGTGTTTATGAATGCAAAAGGAAGGGGTGATACATGAGTAAGGAAGGAAGGAAGGGGTGATGTCATATTTGGTAGTGGAATGATGAAAATTGTACGCTGAAAAAAATCAAACAGCGTTTAAACTCTGTGTATGCGTGTGTATATAAAAGGGGGGTATGTGAATGTGTGTGTGTGTGTTTATGTGTGTGTGCGCGCATGCGCGCGTGTGATGGAAGTGAGATGGTTAACATTCAACGTTGAAAAGAAAAATCCTACAGCGTTTCAACTCTGTGTATTTGGTATGTTTCACTTGAATACAATCTGTTCTCTATAAAGGTACGTGTCTGTTATTTTGTTGATTTAAAGTAATTTCTTTGGTATTTCTCGACCAAATTTTATTTAGCGTCTTGATGAGTTTTGTTTTTAGTGATGACTTGAAATGGCGAATATTTTTTCTAACTGTATTTGCTTGAAAAAAAAAAACATACTTTTCTTTATATTTAGCAATTCTTTATAATTACTTTTACGATGTGCCTAAATAAAAACCATCGTTATAGATCAGCGTTTCTCAACCTTTTTCGCGATTCGGTTCCCCTTGGACATTGAAAAATTTATTTCGAATCCCTTGTGGTGATGAAAATTTTAATTCAGCTCCTCATGTATCTGAGATAGACTAGCCGGCCCATGAAAAATCTGACTTGACCTTTGAAAATTAAAAAAGATTTTGACCTATTTTTTTAATTTCGTTTAATTTTTGCTTTATTTTTTAATGTTTGTTTCTGTTGTTTTGCATCTTTGTTCGCTTAGTATTTGGGTTTATTTTTTTGATTTAGTTGAATCTTGGTTGTTTTTTTTTTGTCGGTCAGTTATTTTTAGCGTTTTGACAGAAAAAAGTCATTCTAAAATTGTTTTTTAACGTAAGCTTGCCCAAACAAGTCAAATGCTTACACAGAGCAGGTTTTACAGCCACATCATCCAAACCAACCGGGTGAAACCGGGCTTAGCTGCTAGTATTTTTATAAATTGAGCTTCTTGCAATGTTTTAAGAATGTCACAATGAGTAATTTATACATTTTTCTTTCAGATTCTGATTGTATTGTCCATAATCTTCTGCTATATTCGCACCAATGTTCGTCCCATCTTAAGAACACATTAGACATGTCTTACTTTATGAGTTTCATAAAGGTGTCAATGCAAGCACAACAGCAAAATCTCTTCAGAGAGTTTATAAGGTTGATGTAGTGAGTGAAAGAAGTTGTAGGATATGATTTTTAAAAGGGATTTGAGTTTGAAAGTCGAGCCAAAACAAGGTCGTTAAAAACAACTTGATTCTGAAGAGTTGGAAGCTGTTGTCACAGAAAATCCAACCGCTACTTGTAGAGAACTTGCAGAACGGTTTAACGTAGCCCGTACAACTGTTCTACGTCAATTGAAAAGGATCAGAAAGGTTTCAGTGGCTGGAAGATGAGTCCCGCACGAACTGTCTCCAGAGAATCTGCAACAGCATGTTGTTTGTTGTTAGTCATTGCTTTCACAACACCTTAAGGAACCATTTTTAGGAAGGCTTGTTACAGGCGATAAGAAGTGGATTCTTTACCATAACTTAAAACGCCGCCGATCGTGGATCAGTCGAGGAGGAAGACATGTTCAACAACCGAGAGGAGGACTTCATCCAAGGAAAATCATGTTGAGTTTATGGTGGGATATTGAAGGAATTGTCCATTAAGAATTGTTAGACAACAATCAAACAATTATTGCTAATCTCTACTGTGATCAACTCCATCGTTTGAAAGCTGCTTTGAACAGAAAGCAACTTTGCTTAGTCAGCAGAAAGAGTGTCATCTTCCACCATGATAATGTTGGTCCTCATACAGCTCAACTGACCAAAGATCTCTTAGAAGAGCTTGGTTGGGAAATATTGCTTCGGCCTCCATATTCTCCAGACTCTGTTCCTTCTGATTATCACTTTTCTCAGGGACTACAGAACCATTTGAATGGTTTTAGGTTGACACCAAGTGAAGAGGTTGAAAATGAGTTGGGTTCATATTTCGCATCAAAACCTTAACAATTTTACAAGCGTGGCATTTATAAGCTTGTTGTCGGATGGAATGAAGTTCTAGAAAGCAATAGATATTGTGTCAAAGAATAATCATGGGCTTTTTCATTTTTAATAGAGACCTTAAAATCGGCCATTACCATTGCACCAACCTTATATATATATATATATATATATATATATATATATATATATTCGCACACACATATATCAATACACACACACACACACACACACACACACACACACACACACACACACAAAACCATACACACATATATATATTGCTCTAGTAATTCTTCTCTGTCAGCGGAATCAAATAAATTTTACTTTGAATGGGTCATATTGCCAATAAGCCCACGCACGGTTTGTAATTCGTTCCACTATGAGTTGTATTGTTGGTTAAATGTCAGGAATATTTTCATCCCACTACTGTGACCGTTTCAATTGTTTCAAATCCACCAACTGATTTCTTTGTGCATGTCATAGTTGGATGCTTTGTTCACATGCTGTTGTGTGCGTATGTGTGTGTGTGTGTGTGTGTGTGTGTGTGTGTGTGTGTGTGCGTGTGTGTCTAATCGTGTCTTGTTTTGTTTTCATTGTGCGTTTGCAGTTTGCGTGTGTTTGTTTTTGCTTGTTTGTTTGTATGTGTGTTTGTGTTTGAGTGCGTGTGTATGAATTGTACACATGTGCGTTTATTGTTTGAATCTCATTTTATGCTCATTTTCTTTTACTGTAGTGGTGGTGGTGGCGATGGCGGCAGCGATGGCAGCGGTAGTGGTGTTGGCGGTGGAGGTGGTAGCGGCAGCGGTGGTGGTGTTGGTAATAATTGGTGGTGATTGCGACAATGCTTGTTATTCTTCACTCCTCTATTCCTTCTATGGAGTGTGTGTGAGTGGGCGTGAGAGCGGAGATACGGAATCTGCTTCTAGTGTTCGAACGGTCCCAGAAATCCTGTCTGAATGTTAGAACTTTGGCTGTGAATAAAGAATTATCATTCCATCATTGTCTATTGATGCATTGTGGTTCTGTAAGACATCTTGTTAGAGTATGCATGCATTTCTTTTCTTCGTATCCACACCAGTGTTCTGCAATCCTTTCATGTACGCTGAAAGCCATTTCTCCTGTATAGGTCGTGGTAG